>NW_015389336.1:18141-44293 GCF_001527695.2 Protobothrops mucrosquamatus
CAAGCTCCGTCAGGAACCTCTCAGGGTCCATCAGGCGCCTGGGACGGAACCATCTACGCGGTTCCGTCTCCCTGCGGCGGGGGGGAGCGGTCCGGAAGTCCATCTTCAGGAGTGAATGATCTGACCATGACAGGGGCTCAATGACTACCTCCCCTGTTTCCAGATCATTCTGCCACTGGCCAGAGACAAAAATTAGATCTTTTAGAACTTTTGTGATATTTGCAAAACTCCCTCTTTATCAATAATGGGGAGCAACATCAAGAAAAAGAGAGGGAAAATCATAGTTGTGTTGCTACATGTAAGGGGGAAAAAAGTCTTAAGTATTTTATTAAGGTAAACCCCTAGCATAGGAAAGTGTGTGAAAGCTTTTCACTTCACAGGAATTTGTCATCTGTCAGCTTGGTGGGAAAAGGCTGATGCAAAAGAAAAGTTGCTTTTTCCGGCATCTTGCTTGGAAGTCTAAGGAACCCGAAAGCTGATGTACTATTTTGTGTTTTTTGAGTGGGGGTGGTAGAATTGACAATTTTGGATTTTATCATGTAATGACTCAAATTGACTTGTACATGTTAGCCTATCATGAGTATTGCTGTTGTTAAAAGATGTGGAGTGATGGGGGGAGGGGTATGAGTTCTGTCCTGATTTGATTGCTTTAATGTAAGTACAGTGCCAGTATCCCACTATATAGGGCAGTAAGTTTGATATAGTAGCTAAAGCAACAGATTAGAAGCCACCAGGCTAGAATCCCGGAGATTGTGAGTTCTAGTCCCATTTCGGCACAAAGCCAACTGGATAATTTTGGGCCAATCACTCAATCAGCCCTAGAAAGTGGACAATGTTAAACCACTTCCAAAAATCTTGCCAAAAACACTGCTGAGACTAGTCCAGCAGTCACCAAGAGTCACATATATACGTGTGCACGCACGCACGCACGCTGTATAGAGGAATATTCTGACATGCTGGGAAAGCTTCCCAGCACTATCTGAGTTTAACTTTGCCTCATTCTGGAAAACTGCTGTGGGAGGAAGAATGAGTCTTAGTAGCATACTATTTAAATGATTGCTAATGATTCATAATTGGCTTCTCTGAGGCATAATCACACTTCCTCACTTACCTCTGTGTATTGTGCAGCACCATTTCGAACATTTTTTCTCAACCGTGGCAACTCCTAAGATGTGTGGGTTCCAATTCCTAGAATTCCCTAGCCAGTCATACTGACTGAGGAATTCTGAGAGTTGAAGACCACACATCTAAAAGTTACCGAGGTAGAGAACACTGGTTTAGAAGAATAACTATTTAAAATAGCAGATCTTTCAAAGATGAGAGCAGGGTTTGCCATCGTTCTTAGGAAAGCACACCCCACCACACACTTGATCTGCTGTCAAAAAACAGGAAGTAAGTCACTTCCATTGAAGTGTAGCTTTGTGTAGAAGTAGGCTGTCTCATTTTTATTTTGTTAATAAAAAGGAATTCCTTCTCTTGTTTTTAGGATACTCAGATCGGTTAATAGTTTATGAGAATAGAAACTGATGGAGGGTGGAATATCTTTTAAATAAATGCATTTTGATTCCAAGATGGAATGATTAATAATGATTTTTTAAAAAATTTAAACATGATTAAAATTCCAAACTGAAGAAGCTGGGGGAATAACAGACCTATTAACTATGGGTGTATAACAGTTCAATTAATTGTTTCTCAACACTTGCAAATTTTTGAGATGTGTGGACTTCAACTTGCAGAATTCTGGGAACTGAAGTCCACAAATCTTAAAGCTGCCAAGATTGAAAAACAGTTTTAATTACTTCCACTGAATATCCTTCTTGAAAGAGGCTTTGTTATGTTGGTTCGGGTGCCTTGTGAACATGTCTTTAGTTAGTGGTGTATTTTTGGACTATTTCAAATTCTTCACCATTTTGACGCTACTAACCTTATTTAACGCGATCACTTTTTATCAGTGTTTTCCTTTCTTTTTAGGCTTCTGTGATTGTTTTATATTTCCTTGAGAAATACTTTTGGTAGTTCACTATAACAAAATGAGTAGAATTCCTTTGGGGCATACCAAGCCTCAAATTAGCCATATTTTTTAAAAAAATCTTGCATTTCCCAGCCATTAACTCTGCCATTGTTCTTACCTTGATTTGGGGATATTTTTAAATGAAGTATAGTTTTTCTCATTGCCAATTATTTCAAAATGCAAAGCCTTATGTATATACAGTATATGCATCTGTTATTTAATGAAATAAGTAAACATTTATTCATTTGCTTTCTCTCCCAACTCATTCCACAGAGAGGTGAGAAATGAGGTTTTGGTGGAAAAATGGAGGAGCTTCCCAATTCCTGACCCTAAAAAGGTGTTGGGTCTGAATCCAGCCATGGAATGCACCCGTCTTGAAGGAACCTCTGTGGGAGATCCTTTGCCATTATCTAATTTTGAGAGGATAGCCAGGCGGCGAAAAGTCATATTCAGGTGAGAGATTGCCACGTCTTTTGTGCAGGAATTCAAAGTGGGAAGAATGGGAGGAGGAGGAGGAGGAGGAGGAGGAGGAGGAGGAATCAGGCTGTTGTTTTGAGACTTTCTCTCTGTATCCTTTTGCAGGCCTGCAGCTGAGGAGGAGAGAACCCCTGCACGTCTTCTGGAGCCCCTGGACAGAGGCAGAACTTCACCCCCCTTGTGTGAGGATGAAAGGTGGTCACCCAAGAAGAAGCAGCGGCTCCAGCAAGGCTCCCCACTAATGGCGGAAGAGGGCAGAGGTGCCTGCGACAGGATGGGAGAGACCCTGTGGCACGTGGCATCTCCCATGGAGAAGAAACAGCGAAAGGTGTTGGCTGTTGATCTGGAAGACTTTTCCACAACCCGAGTGCCCGTAAGGATGCTGTAAAACCTGGGGTGAATGTTAAAAGGGATTTCTGGGATAGGCTACCAAGCGGAATGGATGATGTATCTCCCAGGCTTTCCATAGGAAGATGGCAGTTCCCTCATTGCTAGTTGGGAACTGGGTGTTCTGAAGTAATAAGCAGGTGCTTATTGAATATAAATGAAATGCACGAACCAAAACATGATACAGCCACCTGGAATCATCTAGGTGTGAGTCGGGCAGCTATGTAAATTTGCTTAATAAATAAAGAATAAAAACAACAACTTTAAAAATGTCATTTTACAGGTGTCTCTTCCGTACCAGATGACCCAGAAAGCTATCTGGGATTGTTTCAGGCTTGATGTGTGGTTTTTGTTTTGTTTTGTTTTGTTATTAAGCAGAGACCTTTTGATGTATCCAAGTTGTTTTATGTTTAGAATTCTTTTCGAATCTGCAAGTTATTTTTCCTGTTTCTAACCATTTGTGGGATGACAATGATGTAATATGACATGCATTTTGGGGTTGAGTTATTAACGTCTTTAGTACTGAGCTATGATGGTAGGGCAGAAGGAGACAGGAAAAAGGAAACTTCTTCTTAGAATCTTGTCTCTCCAAAGCTTTTCACAAATCTTGTGTTCTGAAATTGGGACACTTGCACAGAACAGATGGGTAGATTTCGTGGCCTAAATGTCCCTCCCAGCCTAGAGGGTCTCAGAGGGCAGGAAATTGTTCAAGTGCCACGTTTTGTATAACTGAATCAGGGGAGTGAATCACATGATCTGTGGTTCTGTCAGGCACAGCAGGCAAGAGACTAGTTTATCTTTTCTACCCAAGGAAGAATTTCTATTTTAAAGCAAAAAATGCACGACTGGCTTGTGGGATGAGGAAAAGAGGCTTCTTAACTGATGTTCAGAGGTGTTTGAAAGTTGAATTGTCTCTCCCTCCGCTCAGGAGATTCCACAAAGATGCTCCCTTCTAGAAAGGCCTGCCTCGATTCCTTCCGCAAAACCCCTCCAGCTGACCTTTGAGGATGAGACCGAAGTTTCCTGGTCAAGAAACGGACAGGATAGCACTGTGTGCAGGTGAGCAAGGACCCAGGAGACAAAGGTTGATAGTGCGGTTTGTGGATATCAGCAGCTACCTGTCTTGTCTTGCTCCCCCAGATCGCTTCTCCCTAAGGTAGGTTCTCAGCCCTGCCAAGGACCTCAGGAGCAGTTGGCTCAGGCATGCTGGCAGTTGAGGGACCAAAGACTCTGCCCCCCTCGCGGCCGTGATTCAGAGCGCCTGCAGGCCAAGAGGCAGCGCCTGCAGAACGGAGTCCCTATAATGAATGGGAGAGAGGGAACACGGGCCGCCCCAGGAGAGGAGGCTCATGGGCCAATCCCTGCTTTGGAGGACTCTCCGTTGAACCAAGCCCAGGTGAGTTTACTGCGGGAAATCCCCCTGGGGAAAGCGACACATGGACAAACCTTTCACATGTGGGGTCAGGGGAAGGTGGCCACTTTTTGGTTCAGACCTTTTTTCTCGCCGGCAGGATGCCGGCATTGGCAAGGAGCTGCTGAGGAACTTTCCACCTCCCTGCAGGTGAGCATTTCCACTTTAGGGTAGAGGACTGACTAACTGTCCTTCTCCCTTCACCAGGATTATGGCTGTGCGGCCAAACAGATCTTGAGAGTTGCCTTCCTTAACGGGCTGCTCTCCAGGTGTGTTAGCCTTCCAGGTACCGTGATTGCCAAACACCCTGCTGGTAGGCCAGTTGCCAGAATGGAAGTCTATTTTATTTGGAGCCTTTGGACTGGGGAGGACTTAACCCTTTTTATCCTTTAATGCCACTAGCTGGGTAAATTTCTAACTGCTGCCTGGTTGGAGAAGGCTGTTCCAGGACATCATTAGACTGAAGAGCTAAAATGATTGCCCGTCGTTTCACACTCTTTCTGCTCTTGCTCAGGAGTGATCAGCGAGAATTGCCTCATCAATCATCAAGCTTAGAAAAGTCAGTGCCTTCAGATCTACGTGACCAGGAGCATCGCACAGGTTGGAGCTCTGAACTAAATAAAGTCACTGGGCAATGTGCAAAATATACCGATAGCAAAAGCGATCGCCCTTCCTGTGGCCAAGGGTCGCATGGCTAGCACACCAAAGAATTTGGCAATATTTCTTAACCGTGGCGAACTTAAAAGGGGTGGACTCCAATTCCCAGAATTTTCCCAGCCCGCCACGGTTAAGAAATACTAATGTAAGGGGAAAGGAATTCTTTTCTATCTTGATTGGTGATGAGAATGCCTCCTCTTCCCTTTATTTATTAGTCTTGAGATACTAGCATTACAGACACAAATGTTGGGGATGAAAATGAAGGCGAGCTACTATGCCCTTGTAACTATTTAGCAATATTGCTGTGCATGAGAGAGCGAGAGAGAGAGAGCAAGAAAAGAGGAACAGTGTTTGAACATCGCGTGTAAATGGCCCTCAGGATACTTCTGCTTTTCCTCTCTGACCTCGCTTCCTGTGTAACAGCTTTTTCTTTCCCCTTCCATCAGGTCCGTCCTCTGAAGCATCCAGCCTTACCTCGGCTTTGGCTCTCTTGCGTCCGTCTTTGGTCCCCCGCTTCAGGCCTTGGAGCCTGGCCCCAGTCTTCCAAAGCATGCGTTCGAAACTCGAAGCCTTTGCCGACATCTTCCTCAGCCCGTCCAAACCATCCCTGCCGCCTACTGAGGGATCTCCGTCCCCGTCCCCGCGTCCTCCAGCAAATGCGGACGAAGCGGCCGCAACTCCACCAGCCACCCCGCGCCCAGGAGTCAAGATCGAGGTGAAAATCGCCATTTCTGAACCACGTCCCCGCAAGAGGAGCTCTTGCCGCGAAGAAGAGCAGGAAGAAGCGAACCGCCTGGTGGTGAGCGGGAGACCCTCCATCCACCAGTGGCGCTTGAGCCAAGGAGAGCCGGCTCCGCAGTCCCGCCTTGGACGCAGCTACTCCTGCCCTGATTTTCCTAGAGCCTGCTCTTGGCAAAATGTCTGTTCGGTGCTTTCTCCCTTGCCACAGCTGCGGCAACGCCGACACACGGTTTGCAGTCTGGAAGTATCCCGAGAACTGGGCCGCCCCACGCTGCCCTGCCTGCGTAAGGAAGTGTACCCCTTCAGCACCCCCCCTGCCCGCCTCTTGCTAAGACCCTTGGTTCATGCTGCTGCCCACTGTGATCCGTCCTCCTACTCTTCCCTCGCACCATCCTGCTGTCATGAACCTGACCCGGCGCATTCCAGGTAAAAGCTTTTCCACCCCTGTTCCCCAAAGATGTATATTGCTCCTCAAAAGAACGTAAGCTCCACCCCAAGAAGGCGAGAGTAATCCTGAAGGCAGAGGCATACGCTTCACCTCCTGGCTGCTGGTGGAAAGAAAGGGCAAGAAAGGAACAGGATCCTTGATCCCTCCCCGTGGAAAGGCTGGATCTTTGATAGCAGTGATCCCCAACCTTCAGGGTGGGGGAGGGAGAGGGAAGGGTTAACATGCAAGCAGCAGGCGAGCACACGGGGCTCCATTTGCGTGAGGGATGGGCACACACCCATGCTGCTTGCACAAATGGAGCTACTCGCATGCCGCTTCCGTGGCCCGGTCCCAAACGGGCCAAGGCCTGGTGGTGGGCCAGGGCCTGGGGTTGGGCACCCGTTTTGCAGCATCTTTTTTATGTTGAGAGATTTGAGGTGACATATTCTTGGACTCCATTCCCAGCCAGCATGACCTGGAATAAAGGCGGTGTACAAGTAATCTTTGACTTAACAACAATTCATTTAGTGAGTGAAGTTACAACAGCATTGAAAAAAGTGACTTACAGTGTGACCATTTTTCACACTATTTCATTATCCCCGTGGTTACATGATCAAAATTCAGACGCTTGGCAACGGGTTCATATTTATAATGGTTGCAGTGTCCCGGGGTCATGTGATCCCCTTTGGCGACATTCCGACAAGCAAAGTCAACGCGGAAGCCAGATTCACTTAGAAGCCGGGTTACTAACTTAACGGCTGCAACGATTCACTCAGCAGATGTGGCAAGAAAGTCATAAAATGGGTGCAAAACTCATTGATCAATTGTCTCACTTAGCAACAGAAATTTTGGGCTCAGTTGTGATCGTAACTCGAGGACTACCACCAGTCCAAGAATATGTTGGAGGCCATTGTCTGCTGTTTTTAAGATTTTGAGCAAGAGGATTGCAAAAGCTGTTCTTTAAGATCAAGGTTACACCAGGCCGGGATCCCCTGAGGTCCATTTCTCCCTAAGACCAAATGCAAGGAACCACTTCAATCCACATCTTAAGAAAGCAGAACTCTTGGAAACAGTCTCTTCCAACAGGAACTTTTATTAAAAGAAATTGATAGTAGGCATAATAGACAGGATCTGAGGGATTCCCTTATACATCGATGTTTTAAAGTGTCCCTAAGCAAACTCCTTCCTTCCGGTCGACTTAGGCCGGTAATTCTCTAGGTCAGTGATGGCGAACCTTTTAGAGACCGAGTGCCCAAAAACTGGCCCCGCCCCACTCCACCCCTTGCCCCTAACCCACTCCGCCCTCACCCCACCTGCCTGCAGGGCCACTCACCGTCTCCAGGGCTCGCCACAGATCTCCCAGCAGCGCCATGTTGGCCACGCCCTCTGCCTGCACCCCACAGCATCAACTGTGCACGATGGGGCGTGAGGGCAGAGTCTTGTCTACTCTGACTGGCTGCCATGTCCTTGGCTGCACTGCTCCACATGGGCCACGTTTGGGGGTGACTCTCCTCCAGGGGGGGCTGCTGGTGAGGAGGGGGTCGCGGGGAGGCAAGGCTGGGGCAACGGCACGTGTGCCCACAGAGAGGGCTCCGCCTCTGGCACCCGTGCCATAGGTTCGCCACCACTGCTCTAGGTGTTAAACCCATGAAAGATAACATCAAACCGGCTCCACGATCATTCACCAGCTCTTCAGAGTTTATCTTGACCACGGAGAAATAAACCAGATTATGAAGCTCTGTGTCTTTTCACACACACACACCTTTTCTAGTTTCCCCGTTAAGGAAGAGAAGTTCAGAGGGAGATAGGGTAGAAGTCAAATGGTTCCATTGTAATGGTTAGTAGAGGCGAATCAACAAAAAGTTACTTTGTAGTGAATGGAGGAAGTGAAAGTAATAAAAACCCTCTGCCTGTCCCCCCTCCGCCTTGGGAGTATGGCAGGACCCAGGAAATAGTAATAATTGGTTTTAGATTAGAGGAGATAGATAGAAAGGAAATATAACTGGATCCTGACACTAAGGCATGGTTGCATTTCCGATTCTTGACTAGTTCTGGAGTCCGCATGGGAGAGCCATTATTTTTGTTGCTTTCTTCCTTGCTCCGCCTCTCTTGCAACTCCCACAAAGTGCTGCATCTTTAATGGGTCCTCCTGTTTAGCCAGCTTTCTTTCTTTTCCTTATAAGAAGTGTCGGACTACACAGCTCTTGGTTGTACATGCGGAGGATGAGGATTTGTGTAATTGTAACACATCTGGAAACTTAGGAAGAGGAGAAAAAAGACTCATTTAAATTCTTTTCCTGCCCTTCTCTGAACCGAATGAGCAGATTTCTCCAACAGGGAGAACATCTGGACTGTCCTTGACCTGTACGTGATGTGTTTCTTTGGTGTTTTCAGGAATGCCTCCCTCTCCCCAGATGGCGGGCAAAGGGGGCCCGCGGTTGGCCAAGGCATGGTTGCATCACAGCGGTTGATGCTTTCAGAAGATGAGATGAAGGTCAGTCACTGTTCGATGTAGGGCCTAGCAGAGGAAGTGCTGTGCAGTGAGGGGTGGGGGTGGATTAAGACGTGCCCTCTGTCTCTAGGGATTGGCTGTCCCGTCATGCCCATTCTTATCCCTAAAACCCACAGGGATCCCAAGAGAACACTGTAGGGAAAGTGTCCTGCATAAGGATCCGCAAGACGCCAGCCAAGCACCAAGTCAATCTCACCCCCATGGGCCTTCCCCGTCCAGTCAGGTGAGAGCGTGCCCTAAACAAATTGGGAGAACGGGCCCCAAATGAAAATGCTTCTGCAGAAAGACGGGGGTGAGCTTCAAAAGAACCCAATGGCGGTCTGCGAACCTAGGATCCAGATTCCTCCCCGAGCCCAAGGGGGGGGCAGTGTGTAAGCAGAACGGGGCCGGGCCTTTCCCAGGGTTAAAGTTCTGCTATTGGGTCGTTTGCTTTTCGATTGCATCGAAACAGATCTAGGACTTGCACCTTCTGGTGGTGGATCAGAGTCCACCTTTTTTGGGAACTCTGAAGAACAGGACTTAAAGAGGAGGGAGTCCTGGAACTTCGCGTCGGAGATATTTTTCAAAGATGCTCTGGACAACATGGCCCAGTGGGCAGTCCTGTCAAGATCTAATGGAATGGTAGACTAAGAAACTTGTCTGAAAATTGAGCAGACTGTAACTTTGTACACTGTGAGAAAATGTTTTCTGCAGAACAATTCTCCTATCTGACAGATATTTTTCCCCACTGGCCAAGTTATCCCAAGGTAATATGTTCTCTTTCTCTCCTTTCTCAGGCTGAACAAGAAGGAGTTCAGTCTGGAGGAGATTTACACGAACAAGAACTATCACACACCCACGGAGAAGAGGTGAGAAGGCTGGCTAATGGCTTGTATGGCCCCTGGTCCAGGTTGGCCAGGCTGATACGTGGTGGAGTCACAATGTGGTGGAACCTGACCATCTATACACTCTGGTTTATGGCTCAACAGCTTTGTGGGGGGAAAAATTATGAGTTCTGTAAACCATAGTTAAGCAAACCACAACACAACCTCTGTGTTCAATCTAGGACTCACAGTAGCCAAGTAGAGTCAACATGCTTGAAAAAGAAATGCTTTGGCAGTTTCTAACCAAAGATGCTCTGGCTATATTGGCTGGGAAGGTCGAGACAAATGATTTGAAGGGCACTCCGTGGATGAAAGCTAACACGTATAAAAGTAATGGATTGTTTCATGGTAGAAGACAATTGCTTTAGAGGAGCAGTGTTGAAAGAACACAAGTGAAGTATCAGCTATGTGTTGCTTTAGCACGGAGTTTCTCCATCTCAGCAATTTTAAGATGTGTGGACTTTTAACTCCCAGAAATCCCCCAGGCCCGCATGAGTGAAGCCCACACTTCTTTCATTCCAGAATGCCGGCTGGGGAAATTCTGGGAGTTGAAAGCCACACATTTAAAGTTGCTGAAGTTGAGACTTCTGGTTTGTGTCACGGCAGAACAGGATGCAGGAAGGCAGGGCTCTGCCTTCCGCGCCCAATTTTGTCCTGCTGGGGGCCCTAAAAAGGGCCTAAAATCGCCCCGAAGAGGCGATGAAGAGGAGGGGTGCCTTGTTGATCACGGAGAGAAATCGAGGGAAAAAGGAACTGGGAGTTGTTTAAAGAATATAAATGGGTAGAATTTCCCCCCCAAAAAATACCCTACCTAAATTGTCTCCCTTGTGCCAAGCAATTTTTACAAAAATAGAAAGAAAATTCCTGGGCAATCCAATTGCCCTGGCTTGGAAAGTGACTTGGCAAAGAACGAAAACGAGAGTTAGATTTAAAAAACAGAGGATTTGACCTTTTAGAGGGGGCATTATATGTTTAAATACTTCTTTGAATAAGACTAAAAGAACAAAAGACTTTTAGATATAATTAGACTGTTATAATGAAAGATATGATTTAGAATTAAGATAGCATTTTTTTCTCTCTCTTTTTTCATGTGGGAAATATGAAGATAGGAGGATTGATTTGAATAAAACTTCCAGCTACATAAATGTAATTAATATTGAGAAAATCGTAACTGATAAAGATATTTCAAATACTGATGGGAAATTAAACTTTAACTAGAGCACGAAAAACAGGATATTGATTAATGAATTGATATTATTGATTTACGAATTGATATTATTTGCATGATATTAGTAAAACATGATGAAGATGCTTATATCTAACTGTATACATTAACACTACTAAAAATTGTAATGGTATAATGAAGGGAAAATGGAAAAAATATAGAGAAGCAAGGAGGATCAGGGGAAAAATACTGGATTGTGTAGTACTGAACAGATTTATATTTGAACCCAGACAACATGTTGTTTACTAAGCACTAAAGACTGTAATTTTTAAAAATTAATGAAACTTTTACAAACAAAAAAATTGCTGAGGTTGAGAAACACTGCGTTAGCATTTTCTCCCTGTTGTGGAAGCAACATGCAAGTTAGGTTAATTGCATTGGACTCTAACGCACCAGTGAACCACACTCAGCTAGCTCATGGACCATGGACTTATGGACTTCCACACTGAATAACTATTCCAGTTTAGGCTCATCTCATGCTTCCCATTTATTGCTGTCATGCAGAATTTCTGGGCTATTCTCTATAGCAGTGGTTCTCAATCTGTGGTCCGCAGACCCCTAGAAGGCTGGGATGTTAATAATAATAATAATAGTAAAGTTGGAAGGGACCTTGAAGGTCATCTAGTCCAACTCCCTGCTCAGGCAGGAAACCCTATACCATTTCGGACAAATGGCTGTCCAGTCTCTTCTTAAAAACTTCCAGTGTTGGAGCATTCACCACTTCTGGAGGCAGGTTGTTCCACTGGTTAATTGTTCTCACTGTCAGGAAGTTTCTCCTTAGTTCTAGATTGCTTCTCTCGATTAGTTTCCATCCGTTGCTTCTTGTCCTGCCTCCAGGCGCTTTGGAAAATAGCTTGACTCCCTCTTCTTTTTGGCAACCCCTGAGATATTGGAACACTGCTATCATGTCCCCCCTCGTCCTTCTCTTCATTAAACTAGACATACCCAATTCCAGCAGCCGTTCCTTATATGCTTTAGCCTCCAGTCCCCTAATCATCTTTGTTGCTCTTCTCTGTACTCTTTCCAAAGTCTCAACATCTTTTTTACATCGTGGTGACCAAAACTGGATGCNCACTTCACGTGATCTTGATTCTATCCCTCTGTTAATGCAGCCTAGCACTGTGTTGGCCTTTTTGGCAGCTGCAGCACACTGCTGGCTCATATTTAGGTGATTGTCCACTAGGACTCCGAGGTCCCTCTCACAGTTACTACTATTGAGCAAGGTGCCACCTATGCTGTACTTGTGCATTTGGTTTTTCTTGCCTAAATGTTTTTCTTGCCTAAATGTTTTTCTTGCCTAAATGCCCTATGTTGTCATAGGGCAGTGATGGTGAACCTTTTAGAGACCGAGTGCCCAAAAACTCCCCCGTGCCCGCTCCGCCCTGCCCACTGTGCCACCCACCACCTCCACGGCCCTCCACAGATCACCCAATGCCCCGCAGCATTATCTGCATGCAACGGGGCGCAAGGACGGAGTCTTGTCCCTATTGCCCAGCTACCATGTCCTTGGCTCCACTGCTTCATGTGGGCCGCGCCCAGGGGCAACTCTCCTCCAGGGGAGCTGCTGGTGAGGAGGGGGCCGTGGGAGGAGGCAGGGCTGGGGAGACAGTGTGTGTGCCCACAGAGAGGGCTCTGAGTGCCACCTCTGGCACCCGTGCCATAGGTTCGCCACCACTGTCATAGGGGGGCTGCGAAGGCATAAAGAAATGTTATGATTTAAATCCTTGTTAAGTCTTGCTAGTCCGTGGCCACAAAAGGTATTGAAAAGGGGTCCATGGTGAAGAAAAGGTTGAGAACCACTGCACCATAGTAAATGTTGTCCCTTTTAGAATCTTCTCATTCTTGGGGTGGGTCAAGCAGTTCTTTTAACAAGCAAGCAGTGAATACAAAAGGCTCTACATTCAAAAGGGAACCGTAAGTAGTTACTTTGTTACAGAGGTGTGTTAAGCTTTTCCTTGTCTTCACATTTTATCCCCCTTTCCTTTTCTTTCGCTCTTTTTTTTTAAAGTTTTTTATTAATAAAACAATTAAAACAAAAAAGGACATGACATGACGTTCCAGTATATATAATCCTAACAATTCGTTCCTTATCATACTTAAAGTTCTATATATACATCTCTCTATATGTAGGTCTTTAGTTATTCGGGTTTTCTCCCGCGTAGAATTAAATTTAATTTAATTTAATTAAATTTAATTCTACGCGGGAGAAAACCCGAATAACTAAAGACCTACATACAAACACCCGCGAAAACCTCAGAAAACAAATCTCTCTCTATATATATATATTCCCCTATATAATACAATATTATACAATCTCGAACTTGTTTCTCTATATATTAACATATAATTTTATATACCACAAACTTAAACTTTAACTCAAAACCCGAACAGTTCTTCTTGACTCATACCAGCAGTAAAATTTGTCCCAGATTCCAAAATAGTCCGTTTCTGTCTTGTCTTTTAGTTCCATAGTTAGCCTGTCCATGTCCGCACACAATAAAATTTTATGTAGAATCTCTTCTTCAGTAGGGATTTCTTTGTTTCTCCAATTTTGTGCGTAGGTCAGTCTGGCGGCCGTGAAGATGTGTAGCATTAGGTGTACCACCATAAAGTGGCCTTTTCTTTCGCTCTTGATCTTTTGTGCACTCACTGCGAAGATTGCCAAAATTGTCTGATGACATCGCAGCTCCATGCCTTACATCCAGAATGTGCTCTGGTTGCATGAACATTGGCATCGCTCTCACCCCCCACCCCCCCATGTTAAATATCCGGAGCAGTTTTACAGTTAGCTACCAGCCTAAGCTGATCTCGCTATTAGGAACCTCGGGGACGGTTTCCCCTTTTTGAATTTGGTGTCCCATCTCCTCCTCTTTCTCCTTACAGATCCTTTGAGACCATATTTGAGGTACCACTGGAACGCAACGGAGCCCTTGTCTTCACCAGCCAACGCAAGCTGAAGAGGGCAGTCAAGTTCAGGGAGGTGGGCCTTCCCCGTAAGCAACGCAAACCCCGCCTCCAGAAGGGATGGAGGGCGAAGGGAAGACGGGCCCAGCCCCAGTCCGCTGAACTGGAGGAGATGCTACAGCAAAAACTGGCTGAACTGGATGCCCTGTTTGAGGAGGAAGTGTGTTGAGCCGAGTCTGCAGAAAAGTGTCTATAGGAGTCTTTTCCTTTCCACCTTCCCCAAAGCACCTATTCCTCAAACTACTCATAAATTGTCTAATTTTTTTTTCCCCCAAGCACCAAAGTCACCCCAAGCACTCCAGTCTTTTTCTCTGGTTCTCTTTATTCTCCATATCGTCCCTACCTATTGCTCTCTAGTGACAGGTGTTTTGTCATCCAGGGATCCTATGTTGCCCTCCAAACCACAGATAGTGTTCTTAGGAACATGGGGCTGGATGTCACCCAGCACCCTCCCTCAGCTAACTGCCTCCTTGCCTGATGTTTTATTTTGGCACTCCCCTTTTTCTTTGGCTCATCAGTCTGAAGAATGAAACGTTGATGGGCCCCAATAATTGGTGGTGTCCATTCCTCGCATTCTGCTTCCAACGCACAGTCAGACTTTTAGTGCCTGAGTTAGAAAGAGGATATGGATCATCTGATCAAGATTTAGCCCAGCAAGGGATGTATCCAACAACGTGGAGATCAAGTTACCCCTGTTCTGTGGTTGCCATTTTGATTAAATCAGAAAACCCATTGTTTGCAAAGGAATGACAGGAGAGAAAGAGCAAAACCAGGCTTGTAACGGGGGTAGGGAAAAAAATGGAAGGGGAGGTGTGTCAAAAAGCTCAGAAAGGAGATGTCTTAGAAAGGATTGTTAAAACATAAAATGATTGTGAATCCTGTTTCAATATTCCATGTTTGAATGGACTTACTGGGGTTGTGTTCTGTTAGGCATGGTGGGGTGGGGGAGTTGTTTGCATTTTTATATTAATCTATATTTTTAATAAACTTTTCTGCTTGGAAGGAAAAAAATGGTGTTCTTTTTCAATTATTCTTTTTCCAATCTTGTTTTATGAGGGTACCAAAAATAGCTCATAGGAAATGTCTATGGCAGTGTTTCTCAACCTTGACAATTTTAAGGCATGTGGACTTCAACTCCCAGAATTCCACAGCTAGCAATGCTGGCTGTGGAATTCTGGGAGTTGAAGTCCACATGCCTTAAAATTGTCAAGGTTGAGAAACACTGGACTCTGGAGATTCTCAGTCATCCAGGTCATGGCTGTCTCAAGGGTGCTTTTTCAAAAAGCAACTGGACAATGTTTTTTTCCCTTGAAGAAGAAGTTTTGCTTTTCCTCCAAGAAGCTTCATCAGTTCTGGCTGGCTGGTGGTGGTGGAGAATGGAAAGTTTAGTTCCGACAAGGTGTGTGTGTGTATGTATGTATGTGTAAAGATATTTTTTTGTAGTCCTCTGACATAAGCCTAAGACTGAAAATCAGGCTTGTCAGATGCTATATTTTTTTCTATCCTGCTCTATGGAGTTGAGCAGGGGTGTCAAACTCAATTTCATTGAGGGCCGCATCAGCATTGCGATCGCCCTTGGGGGGGTGTGTGTGGCCAGGGTTGATGTGGCCTACTGGGTGAGCGTGGATGGAGTGGATGTGGCCTACTGGGTGGGCATGGTCAGCTCTACATCGTTCGCGTCAAGGGTGCCTGTGGGGGCCTGGGCAGGAGTGGGACAGGTCTGAGGGTCTCTGGCAGAAGGGGGTGGGACCGGGGTAGGCGCCAAGGCATGGTCCATTTCTTCATTCCTCACAAAGGGTGACACCTCCCCAGCATGCACCCAGGGGCAGGTTCCTCGCTGTTTCTAGACGGCCTTGTGGAGCTAAGACTGAATGCGTTTCAGCATAGATGGCTACCACAAAATTGTACATTGGCTCCCGGCCGGCCTGGGCCAGGGCCAAGGCAGCGGGGGCCGTTCCCTCACTGTTTCCAGAATGGCTTCGCGGGCCATATGAAACCACTTCACGGGCCGCATCCGGCCCCTGGGCCTTGTGTTTGACGTGTCTGGAGTAGAGAGTTGGTCTCTGACAGAAGGCCACCTGAAGAGACTAGAAGCATTTGAAATGTGGATTTACAGGCGGCTGTTACGTATAAGCTGGGTTGACAAGATCAGAAATGAGGAGGTGATAAGCCGCCTGGGAAAGCCAAGGGAAATCATCAAAACAATTAAAAAACGAAAATTAGAATATTTTGGACACATGCGACACCCAGAAAAATACGGCATACTCCATTTAATCCTCCAGGGAAAGATGGAAGGCAAACGAGGTCCAGGCAGAAGAAGAACATCGTGACTTCAAAATCTAAGGGACTGGTTTGGACAAAACTCAGCAGCTGCTGATAAAAACAGGATCGCCAACGTCCGATAACGGATATGGCACAAGAAGAAGAAGTCATCTGTTCATTAGTACTCTCTCTGAAAGCTGTTGAGGTTACTTGGAGGTCACCTGAATCAGAGTGGAAACGGGTGTGTAATCTTGGAACTGCTGAAAGGATTGCGTTGTAGACAGGGGAAACAATGTAATATCCCACCCCCCAAACATCCTGTCAGATCTAATCCCTCCATCCACCCAGAACTGATGAAGCTTCTTGGGGGAGAAGCAAAACTTCTTCCACAAGGGAAAAAAAAAACAATACGGTTGCCTTTTGAAAAAGCACCTTTGAGACAGCTCATGGGTATGTTTCAAGGCCAGTGCTCCCTCCAGATCTAGCAAACTGAAGATGCAGCAATGGATCTACTTCATTTGATGCCACAGGGCCAGGTTCTTGTGATTGACTTTCCCTGAAGCATTGGTTTCAAGACACAGATAGTGAAAACTAACTAGTACTCTTAATCTCTTTGTTTCGTGCTTGGTGGTGCCTCAGCCTTCAACTAGTAGCAAGAGACTTTTTTTTTTCGGTTGAAAAAAAAAAAAAAACTTGCCCTAAATACATTTGGTTGTCTTCCCTGTTGCTCTGTGCTTCTATTTACTATCAAAATATATTTCTAGAATAAATTATGCAACAGACTTATATAGCACCCTATACTGTATGCCAGGGGTCTTCAAACTTGGCCCTGTTATGACTTGTGGACTTCAATTCCTAGAATTCCTCAGCCAGCAAAGCAAAGCTGGCTGAGGAATTCTGGGAGTTGAAGTCCACAAGTCATAAAAGGACCAAGTTTGAAGACGCCTGCTCTATGCCAAGGGTCCCCAACCTGTGGGTTGTGGCCCACTACCGGGCCTTGAGCCTTTCAGAACTAGGCTGCGGAAGTGGTGGACGAGCATGCGCACGCATCCCCATTTGTGCAACCCGCTGCTCGTGCAGATGGAGCAGTGCACATACACTTTCCCGCCACGCACACGGAACCATCCCCTTTTCCCCCCTCCCCCGCCGGTCCGCAAAGCCAAAAAGGTTGGGGAACTCTGCTCCATGCCACTTGCTGTAACAGAAAAACAGGGAACATGTTGGCAGGTGATCATATTTCCCCAAATGTAAGAATGTTCCCTTTTGGATGCCCCCAGTTTGAAGGCATTTGTGTCTGTGATTTCATTGCACCTGCCTGGATCCAGCTTCATTCCAATAGAAGGAAGATAGGGGCCTCTGTTAGAGGCAGAAATGTTACAGGTGTCTCCGTAATTGTGGGCTATTTTATCTATAGAAGATAATCTCCCCCAGTTACAGTACTTTAGAATTAGATCAGTGTTTCTGAACCTCGGCAACATCAAGCTGTGTGGTTTCAAATTCAGTTTCAATTTTTTTCACCGTGGGATATGTTGGCATTTGGGGAATCTATTTTTCCTTGCATCTACACAAGAAGCCACATACTCCAAAAGTATAACAGAGCAACTCTCCTGCCTAACAGTTAGTAAAATATTTTCTTCACATTTTTCATACTCAGTTGTTCAAAACGTATTTTATGTGGCTGTGACTGAATGGTTCAAGTCTTGTTTCATCAGTTCAAAGCATATTGTTCCAAACTATTTCAGCTTTTTCTCTTTTTTTTTGCGTACCTTCAATCGGGGCTTATTAACTGTGAAACTTTAGGGCAGTGGTGGCGAACCTATGGCACGGGTGCCAGAGGCAGCACTCAGAGCCCTCTTTGTGGGCACGCGCGCTGTTGCCCCAGTCCTAGGCTTTCAGCTGGGTTTTATAAAACCTTTTCACTTTAGGCCTCCGCCGCCGTGTGCAAAAAAAAAAAAAAAAGGTTCAATCAATCAGTCAATTTCAACTTCTCGAGGAAAAAAAATATCTTGCAAAGTTGGAATTGATTGAACTTTTTAGTCCCACCCAGTCTGCCGTTACCACCGCAACCACGCCCATCCAATGGGCCATACCCAGCCAATGGGCCACACCCACCCGGCACCCGACGATGCATAAGTGGGTTTTGGATTGCAGTTTGGGCACTCGGTCTCTAAAAGGTTTGCCATCACTGTTTTAGGGTTATGGAAGGACTTGATGCTCCATGAGTGGTTATTGTCATTAAAAAAATGTTATTCAAATGCAAATGCTTTCTTGATCAGAGATTTATTTATTTTTTTTGAAAAAGTAACAGTTTCCTCAACCTGAAAAGTTTGAAAATTTCTGTTCCTGATGACACTTGTTCTGAGGTCACAGAGGTTTTCTTCTGACAGTTGTTCTACACAGATTGTTGAATAAGTCAGTGTTTTTCAATTTTAGCAATCTTAAGAATTGTAGATTTCAGCTACCAAAATTCTGGGAGTTAAAAGTCTACATATGTTAAAATTGTGAAGGCTGAGAAATAGGGCAACAAGCAACACCAAATAGCGGACCTGTGGATATTCTTCCAATGTCAGCTACAGGGGCTCATTTGCAGTGATTTCTATTGTGTAGATCTGGTCAATTTCTAACAGAGCGGATGGGGTTGGAGGTTGGTTTATATATTCCAAATCTTGCCCTTCAGTTCAATTATTCCATACAATTTCGATTTCTTAACAATGTTGCTCACAGTTAAAATTGCTGAGTTTTGTAGCCTTCCCCTGCCTTCTAAGTTTAAATTACATTAGCTTTGTCTTCAGTCTTAACAACTTAGCTGTTTGTTGAAAACAGCCCGAACAATCACAATCTGAGATTGTGGTGAAAGGAATTGTAGTATTTGTGAAAATTGTCCTCACGTCACTAACTGTATAGTAGTCAATTGCTTTTGGGGCTTTATTTACAACTCTGTAAGCACTGTTAACAAACAAGAGAAAAAGGAAAAAATAACACTAATCAGCTGGAGGGATGTCCAGATTTCTGCACTACTACATTCACTGTTTTCGTATTTACAATCTGTAAACAACTGAGCGTGAACGGCAGAACTGTTGAGCTAAACTTTGTACATCACAGAGGTTATGTCAGTTTCTGTTCACTTACGGATTAAAGGCGCTTAAACTTTTGCATGCAACTGGGACTCAAGAACAAGACGTCTGTTGCTAAATTCTGTTTCAGATCTCTGAAGATGCTAACAGCACAGCTAGAGAAATCTCTGCATATACTGCCTTGCACACATTAGCTAGAAGTAATGTCATTTCACACCAATAAACTGCTGAGGGGTCCTTGATGCTGAGCTTGTTTTCTTGCAGACATTTCATTACCCTAACTAGGTAACATCATCAGTGCTAGTAAGGAGTGCTGTTTGATGTCAGTTTATATTCTGGTGTCTTGCCTGTCTGGGTGGATGGAGGGAGGTCTTAGGGATTCTTTGGTTGGGCTGTTTACTAATGGCTCTGTGGCAGTTTCTTGATTGAGGTATTGCTTACTTGATTGTTGGTCTGATGTTGACATTGGAGTTAATGAATGCTGATCTGAGTGCTGATTACCACTGGAGAGGTGCTGGAGTCTTTTTTGGGCTGCTTGATTGTCTTTTTTTGCATAATCTATAGATGTTGTTAACGTCTGCTGTGAAATAATAATAATAAACTGCTGCTGTGAAAAAAATTACACTGTAAAATGTTGTGCCCAATTCAGTAAGTTTGGGTAAGCTTGCTTTGAGGTCCCAGTTTTAGCTTTCTGGTGCCAGAATGGGGAGCAACCTCAGCACGTTTTTAAGAAGGGTGGACTGCATCTCCCAGAAGCCCCCAGCCAGCTGGGGCATTCTGGGAGTTGTAGTCCACCCACCGTCCAAGATGCCAAGTTTGAAAAACACTGCTTTGAGGCACAACAGCCAAGAATCAGTTAAACGGGTCAGGTCCTGATGTTCTCCTCTACTTAGAATTGCCTACCCCTGGCCTAGAATCATTCCCTTGTTGGAATATGGTGTCACATGACTGCTTTATGACGTCAGCGGGGGTTTTGTCATCAGCCGGCTGCCACTCCGCGAGGCGTCAATGGGCCTTCCCCGTCAACGCGGCGTGATCCCACTTGAGGCGGCTATGACATCATTGTGCGCGAGACTGCGGAGAGGAAACTCTTGACTTCCTCGCCTTACGTTCGCCGCCGTAAGGCTGTGACGTCACACACACCCCGCACAGGACGGAAGTGACTCCGCGGGGGTTGAGGCGTGGAGGGCACGACGTCCCTCCTCCGCCCGCTCCGAAATGGCGTTTCATAGGAGGAACTATCCCTCGGCTCTCTTTCCGGCGGAGGGATTTTGCAGCAGCTTCCCTCCACTCGGAAGGGGGGGAGCGGAAGGATATGACGCTGTGGGCGGAGTTGCGTGCCGTGCGCAGAGAGGAAGGAGATCCGGCAGAGACAGCTAGGGAGTCGGGGGGCAGCAGCTGAGACGAAGCGAGGAAAAAAAAAGGGCGACGGGACCTCCCCCCCACCCGCGGGGCAAGGGGATGCAACGCGAGCAAGGCAGCTGCTCTCCTTCCGCGCCGCTGACCCTGCAGGCCGCCGCCACCGCCCCTCCCCCATCCTTACCGCTCCGCTTCGGTCAATCAGCTGGCGGGGGGGGGCCCGCCAGGCGAGCCCCGGAAACCGGCCTCGCTGCCCGTCAGGCGTAGAGGCTCGCGGGACACCCCGTCGCGCGCCCGAGACGGGCGGCGGCGGCGACTTGAAATTTACCCTCGACAGCCGGCGCTCTTAAAGGTACAGCCTGGCGGGGGGGGGGGCGGCGAGAAGAGAGAGGGGACGCTTTCCGCCGGAGGACAAGAAAACCCCCTGAAGCCTCCAGCTCCTGTCAATGGATTTAAAGGGAACTCGGCCCTCTTAAAGGGGAGTTGTCTTCAGGCCTCATTGTGACTTAAGAGGGAGGGCCGGCTCTTAAAGGGGCCGCTGGAGGACTTGGAAGGCTGGACGCTTAAAGGGGAGTTGCGAGCCGAGCCGAAGGAAGCGCTTGGAGAGGCCTCTTTAATGCCGCCGCTGGGGGGGAAAAGTGGCTGTCTGACGAGGAGAACTTAAGAAAAAAGAAAAAAAGAAAAGAAAAGAAATCAAGGTGCTTAAAGGCGAGGCCACGCTTCGACAGGAAACGTGTGGCGGACTTTTAATCGGACGCTCTTAAAGGGGATGGAAACGAAAGGAAGCAGGTTCTCAAGCCTGGACTTTTAAAGGGCAAGGTCATACCTTTCAGGAGGAATCCGGGAGATCATCATCATCATCATCATCATAACAATAATAAAACCACGTAAGGTTTGCAAAGAAAACGTGGCTTTCGGAGGAAATGCTGCCACGGGAATGATTCTGGGAGCCCTCGTCCTCCAAGGGAGGAAGCCAATGCTGTCTTGAGAGGAAGCCATTTGCCATTGTTGGCAGAAAAGCCGCATCTGCAGTCTTAAAGGGGAGGCTCTTTGAAGCGCTTAGCCCTCTCTGGGTAAATGTAAAACAAGCCCCCCTTCCAGGCAGAAGCCCTGAGGCTAGATTATGCTTGTTAGAAACAGGTAAACATAAACAATATATCTCTTTTAAACAAAGATCGGCACTTAAACCAGAAGCTTCAAGGGAGAAGCAGCGACCACCGGGCAAGTATCAAAAGTTGATTCAAAGGGATTGTCAGTTTGGTCGCTTTCCAAGAGGATCCATCTCTCCGTACTGATTCGCTATCGGAGGGATGTAAAATTCCGATTAAAGCAAGTTTTTTTTTTGTGTTTGCTTTTTGTTTTGTTTTGTTTTCCCCCTTCTGGACCCAAAGGTGAAGTTGGGTCCTTAAAAGAGAGTTCTGTTCACCGGCACAGGCTAATTTCCTGCTAAGTTGGTTATTGGATCGCTTTCGATCTTGAAGAATTTTATTTCAAAAGTATTTAATTGTTTTGTAATTGACTGGGTTTGACCTTTAGGGAGGAAGTCCCAAAAGAAGAAGTTGCCATTTGTATTTTCCTTAAGAGAGAATTAAACCTGAGCAAAAGTTACTTCTTTGACTTTCCGGAGCAGAAAAAAGGAACGTTTTGAACTTTGATTTTCAAATGTAAATCAAGGAAAGTTGTGGACAGTTAAGCTATAGGAGCCAAGGACTTCTTGTAAAGGAGTACAAAATTCACTTTTTCTCTCTCCAAAAGCAATATAAAGGAGAACCTCTTTTTCAGGAGTGTGGTACTTTTTTCTTGGTGGCTTCCTCAGAAGAGCAGAAACCCAGCAGGGACAGCTGCAATGCTTTTGGCTGGTGAGGGGTGAAGGGTGTCTCCCTTTTTTCCCCACGTGCCTGCAACAGCCATTGGACACAACACAATTTATTTTCTGTACCTCAGAAGGGAGCATAATGGAAGGAACAACAGCAGCTCCTACCCCATGTTGGAGCGGAGGAGGAGGCAGCAGTAGCCGAGCACGGAGACAGCGACGTTGCTCACGGCGGGACCGTGAGAGTCGTTGTACACGCCGTAGAGGAAGCCGTCTTGGAGACCCTCCCCATCGGGGCTTGTCCTCTTCCTCATCTTCAGCATCAGACAGTGAAGGCCCCTCGCCACCTGCCCCTGTGGCTCCTAGCAAAGGACGCCCCCTGCAACAGCAGCGGCGACGGCGACGGCCCCTCCGACGGCGAAAGAGAGTTTCTGGATCCTCTTGCAGTCGTGAGGAGGAAGAGGAAGAGGAGGAGGAGGAGGACCTCATTGATGGCTTTGCCATTGCAAGCTTTGTCAGTTTAGAGGCACTTGAGGTGAGGTGGTCCCAGCCTGTTTCAACAGAGGGTCATGTCCTTTCATGCATTATAAGGCTAAAATAATAGATTGGTTCTTGCCCTTGTCTTTGGGCCTTGTCCGCAATATGATACAGGAAAGAAAGAGGAAGTAAACTGGAAATCCACCTCTTTTTATGGAGCTGTGCAGATAAATAATAGTTCTAATAGATTTTGCAGAATGTTGCCTGCTAGGGTGGGTCATTTTGGAAATGAAGATTTCTTTCTTCTTAGTAGCAAGTAATTTTTAATGTCATATTTTGTTACCATGGAACTTCTAGTTAAAGGAAACTTACAGTGATGACCTCAGTTGTTGGTAAGAAATACCAGATGAAACTGAATTGTTGCTAAGTAGAGGTAGATTTATACTCCTTAAAAAAGATTGCCAGTGGAAACTCTGTGTAAGAACAAGGCAAAGGGGGATTTCCAGCTGTAATTGGTGAAATTCAGAAATTTGAAATTGTTTTTTTATACCCAGAGGATCAAGGGAAGATATAAAAAGAAAACAATGGCATTATAGTCTTTGGTTTCTACATCCTGAGTTACGGTGACCAAAGATTAATACTTTTTATTTACTGTGATTCTGCTTAAGTAGAGAAACAGTAAGATTCTTAAGGTGAGATGGAATGAGGCTATACCTAGGCAGTTGAGGTGCAGTCAGAGAAGTTTCCATAATCAAAGTTGTACAGTGGTCTTGGCTGACTGTGTACACTTAGAACCACTTACTTGTTTATATAAAGACTACGAAATCCTTGTTAATTTTCTTGACAAGGCCCATCTCACAGTAAGGATGTATCTTAGTGTTTCTGAATTTGCATAGTGAGCATATTCTGTGCCACAGGACACAAAAATGTACGATGAACTTAAAGCCTGGAAATACTGAGTGAGCTGCTAAATGATTTCAGATCAGCTTATTTCCTCCTTGATCGGGTAGGAGGAACTGCTCATTTATTATGCTTGGTGGAAGAGATGTATTTTTAGGTGTGAGTTTCAGCTTACCCCTCCTAGGCATTTTGGTAGGGCTGGGATCTGTCCCTGTAAAGTACACATTTCTTGGGAGGGGAAAATCAGAGGATTTCAATAAGCAGTGCAGCTATTGGACCACATGTAAGGCCCAGCTGTTTTACCTGCTGAAGCAGAGCGAAAGCATTCCTGCTTTACTCAGGAATGTTCAAGGCTGAGCGTGTAGACTAGTTTCAGACTGGATTCGCCAGTCTTTCTGGCTAGGCAAGATTGGGTGAGGAGCAGGGCGTGAATCCAGGTGTCTTTACCAAACTCCGAAGTAGTGCAATACACTTCTAAGAAACATTACGACACCATGCACAGTCAAGCAATACCAGAGAAAAGTATGCAATAACCTTTAACACAATAAATACCCTGCCATCCAGAAATATACCATCCCTTCTACGATTTATCTTTTCTAGAGCTCTTGTCCTCCTCTGATATCCTTCCAACGGTCGGTATTTTCCTTGAACACAAAAGGGTCTTTCGCAAAAATGACGCCCTCTCCCCGAGCAGTGTTGATCATTTTGGTTTAGGACAGCATTTGTTGTAAATCAGTAGCCTTATGCCTTATGTTGTACTATGAGTCTGTTCGAATAGTTATTGGCAAGCTAGCTTCTTTATCCTCAAAGTCTGATTGTGGCATTTGGGACACGACTGACCAGATTTATTTATTTATTTATTGCCCGTATCTGTCCTTTTTTAAAAAGAGTTTAGAGCAGTGATGGCGAACCTTTTAGAGACCGAGTGCCCAAACTGCAACCCAAAACCCACTTATGTATCGTCGGGTGCCGGGTGGGTGTGGCCCATTGGGTGGGTGTGGCTGCGGTGGTAATGGCAGACTGGGTGGGATTAAAAAGTTCAATCAATCAATGCCAACTTTGCAAGATCTTTCCCCCCCCCCCAAGAAGTTGAAATTGATTGATTGATTGAACCTCTTTTTTTGCAAACGGCGGCGGAGGCCTAAAGCAAAAAGGTTGTATAAAACCCAGCTGAAGGCCTAGGACTGGAGCGACAGCACGCGTGCCCACAGAGAGGGCTCTGCGTGCCACAGGTTTGCCACCATGGGTTTAGAGCAATGTAAAAAAATCTTTTCCCCCTTTTTGTTTCTCTTTTACCCTACTAGAATGTTAGACTGAAAGAACAGTGAGCCTCAATTTAGTCTGTGGACCTATTGATTTAAACCAGGTGTCCTAGTTCTTAACCTTTTAACAACTACTTTTTACTGGCTTTCGATATGAAAGTGTTTTCACAATGTCTAGGATATTATTCTACCAATAATTATATTGGGATTCCCACTTCTTTTTCCCTCAGATGCCAGGATAGTTCATTTGTGCAGTATCTGCAATGCAGTGCAAAACAAAATGTAAATATTGTTTCTGGATCTGAAATAAATAGCTGTTAGTGCTGATAGTTAAGTAGCCAGGCTAGATATCTCCCATTTTGTCCCAAAGTTTCGCATCGCATTTTGTAAGGTGTTTTCCAGTTTCTATATTTAAACGCACATGTCTACATCCCCACAGCAGCAGCAGCTGCTCTATCACAGCTTTTATTCAGAGGGTAGATTGTCTGCAGCCATTGTAACGCCCACCTTGTCACTCCTGCAGAAGGATGCAACCTTGAAGACTCCAGAGCGATTGGAGCTTCGGCTGAAACATTCAGGAAAGAGGAAACGGGGTGAGGGAAACAATTCTGAGCCTGAAGATGAAGAGGAAGGCTCGGAAAAGGATCACAGCCAGGGCTGTGGAGGGGAGAGAGCACTGAGGAAACGGAACAAGAGACGGCACAAAGAGGTGAGGTCTTGGGCTCCGGGAGTGGGGCGAAGGGGAGGAACCCGAAGCAGGCAGGGTGGATGTGTGATGGGGAAACATGCGGGCTGGATTATGCTCACAGGGACTTTTTCTTAGAAATCTGCTTCCAGAGAACACCTCAGTTTTTCAACACTATCATTTGGAAAATTGCAGGATGGGACAGCAGGAGCCAGTATCACTCGCTGCATTGAAAGGATGTTTCTTGAAGGCTCCACTTCGCCCTTTTTAGTGGGCTGGATGAGTGGGAAGAAGCTTTGGGAAACGCTACTTCAGGGTATTTGGAAGGTCCCGAGGAGCAAATAATAGACTGTGGCAACAGAAGGCCCGTAGCCTTCTGAGCCAGTCGGTACAGCAGCCATCATGGGAATGGAGCCTGGTTTTGTTCATAACGTTGCCATTGTGGTCATGATGGCCTGTAACAAATCACCGGGTGAATTTTCTTTTCTGAGCAGCCAAGCAATTTCAATTCCCAAAGTATTAAATGTGTTAAACGTACACGTTTGTATTATTATTTTCTATTCACAACAACGTTAAGCCACAGCTGCCAAGTCTTTGGCTAGTATTAGCCTACCCACGCATCAGGTTCTGCGTAGGATGCCATAT
>NW_015389336.1:44891-47318 GCF_001527695.2 Protobothrops mucrosquamatus
TTGTCCATGGGGTCGCGATGGGTCGGACATGACTTCGCAATTAACAACAACAAATTTCAGTTTTGATTTTGAATTCTTGATAGGGATTTTCTCCAAATTCTTTGTGTATATTTTGCTATCCCCTGGTATTGCCCACACCTTCTTTTCGATCAAAGTTAAATCTAGTGTATTATGAGCCCAGACTTTATTAATCTATATTTGGAAATCCCTTCAATATTATTTCTGAGTGTACTTATAGTGCCAATGTGGATCCAGATGCATATTTGAAAATCAAAAGGGCTTTGGCAGCAGATGCTTTGTTTTGCAGCTTCCTGTTTGTTTTTAGAAATAATAGAATTTAAAAGATTAGGTCCAGGTGAAGCAAGGAGCCTTGCAAGTAATAAGGGTGAGGACTGATGCGTAGCCGCCTGCGTCCAAGCAAGGGAACCACATGCTGGCAGTGCTTGCCTAGAGCCAGTGCAGCTTTGTACCCGAAATGGAGTTCCATTGGGGTAAACAGTGGCTTGCTCATCTATTATAATTTGCCACACAAGGGATGTAAGCATTAATATTCAGTAGGGGAAAAGCAC
Organism: Protobothrops mucrosquamatus; assembly: GCF_001527695.2. NCBI lineage: Eukaryota > Metazoa > Chordata > Lepidosauria > Squamata > Viperidae > Protobothrops > Protobothrops mucrosquamatus. The sequence goes on from NW_015389336.1 coordinate 45,461, forward strand.
AAAAGTGCAGCGTTGGCAACAGGAAACTGTCATTCTGCTCTATGCAGAATCAGAGCAGGATCATGAGCAGCGAAGCATGTAACTCCGTAGACTCGGTGGAAGGGGAATATTATACAGTTGCAATATTTACATAACTGTGCCATAAAAAACCCATCTGCCTTAATATACATGCATAAAGTTTACTAACCTTTTCTTGGAAATGAGACAAAAAAAAAAGCAGTCAGGACAACTCAGCCTGTAGTGCTCTTGAATTTTCTGTTCCTTTGAATGGTTTTTGTTTAATACCATATCCAAAACAGCTAGCTAGTTGAATCTATCATCCAAAAATTAGTTGAAATCCCAGCTTTTTTCACTACGTAGCTGAAGTAAAACTGACAGCAATAAAGTGGGAACAAAGCTGACCTATACTTAGAGTGTTCATATTTTCTTGGGAAAAAATAAAGGACGAATCGGAAAGAGATACGTAAAGATTAAAAAAATGTTTTATATCTTCAATTTACAAGGGAAAATTGAAGAGCAAAACCAAGAAAGTATATAATTAAATAAATCTAAAGGACAGCTTCCTGAAACAGTGGACTCCTATATAATAAAAGACATAAGGTCCACAGTACCTATACTAGGATGGACATATTTTTCAGCCAGAGGCTGCATTAGCTGTTTGAGTGGCATGCCAGATACATTCTTCAAATGTGGGTAGAAAGAAAATAAACTTTAATTGACGTTTAATTTTAAATATTTTAATTTAAATTATATTTATTAACATAATTATTTTCCATGTATTTAATAACCATTTCCTTCTTTCACATTAGCAACATTAGCACATAAGTTTTGGGGGCCATTTTTGAAGGTGTTTGCTGGGTCCTCAGATTATGTTTCTCAAATGCAGACAGTTGGGTTTCCCTTCATGGAAGACTTGTTGTTATTACTATTGAGAGATTCACAAGTGCAGTGTTTTCTTCTTTGCAACTGAATCTGCTAAACTGTTTATACAGGAATAATCTTCGCACAGTCATCAGTAGGTCGTCATATGCCCAGCAAAATAGAGCAAAGAGTGGAGCAATTATTTTCCAAACATGCTCTTATTGACCTGTATAATGTTTACAGCCAGCGACAAATCAAGGTTGACCTATTTTAGAAATCCAGATCACATGTTTTTAAAGTATTTTCAGTATAGTTCTAATTTCATTATCCTCTCAACCAAACAAAACTTGGTATATAGAGTCCTGGCTTGTATGCTGTGGAGTTGCAAACCTCATTATTGTGAGTCTAATCAATTTCTCTCTTTCTTTTGTCTCTTTTTAAAATCAAATCTAGCCTTCTCTCCAATCTTACCTGGAAACTGGATATATAGTAAGTGGGTAGTGTATGAACGTTCTTTCCTCAATCTCTTCAAAACAGGGTTCCGCAAGACTGAATTTTAATTGCCCAAGCATTCCATCTGTCCCTCAGATTAAGGCAGGCTTTAATTGTGTTACAAATGGCTTTCCCAGAAGAGCAGAGAAATCAACTCCTCTTAATACTAATTCATACTTAATACTAGAGCAAGCGATGGATTGTGTATAGCAGGGCTTTTCAACCTTTTCACTCATTGTACCACTTTTAGGAGATGGCAATATCCGAGTACCACCAGTCGCCTAGCAAGGTGTCAAAAACTTGATGACCCATTTAAAAAAAAGGAAAAAAGGGATAAAGTACAGGCAGTCCTCGACTTACAACAGTTCGCTTAGTAACTGTTCGAAGTTACAATGGCACTGAAAAAAGTGCCCCCCAAGCCACAGCCGAGCAAGACGCCTGCCTGCCCACCCGGCGGCGCTCTTCTTCCTATCCGAGGTTTTCATTGTTGTGAGCATTTCTGTTG
>NW_015389336.1:47991-64140 GCF_001527695.2 Protobothrops mucrosquamatus
ACCCATTTAAAAAAAAGGAAAAAAGGGATAAAGTACAGGCAGTCCTCGACTTACAACAGTTCGCTTAGTAACTGTTCGAAGTTACAATGGCACTGAAAAAAGTGCCCCCCAAGCCACAGCCGAGCAAGACGCCTGCCTGCCCACCCGGCGGCGCTCTTCTTCCTATCCGAGGTTTTCATTGTTGTGAGCATTTCTGTTGGGGGTGGGGTGGGGGGTGTTTGGTTTTTATTCCCCCCCCCCCGTCTGCTGGGTGGTTGCAGCAGGTTTTGGTCACTTCACATGACCCTGGGACACTGTGACCGTCATAAATATGAATCAGTTGCCAAGCATCTGAATGTAAATCACAAGACCCTGGAGATGCTGCAACATTCCAGCTGATCGGCGCTTCTTCTGGGCTCAGCAGAAGCGGCCAGGATCAGCCCCGAGCTCCAGCTGGAGCCTGGCGCTGATCCTGGTGCTTCCACTGAGCCCTGACAGCCCTGCAGCTCCAGCCGTCTCTCGCTCAGGCTTGTGCAGTGCTGCCACTGGTTCAGCTCATTCCCCTCCCCTGCTACCACTTTTCTAGGATGGTCGCGTACCACCTGCGAGGTGCCAATGTGCCACAGGTGGTACCCGTACCACTGGTTGAAAAGCCCTGGTGTATAGGACAGCTAGAAGGTGCTAAAAATGCTTATTCTCTCCCTTAGTTATGGTTAATTCTTGCAATGATGCCAATTTGCATGCTTTGATTTTTTTAAAATAATAGATTCCAATGCATTTAAGGGTCTCTTGGGGTATCTTGACTAATTTCCTGGACAGTAATAGCAGATCATTCTTCCTGCGTTCTACAATTTTTAGAAATGTTTTTGTGCTCTTAATACTCTTTATAATATTTTATATTGGATGCAGTAAGACCTAGCTTGCTGTCATACTGTAAAACCTATAGTTTGTAGTAGATACTGTATGTATAGAATAGCAAAGATCCAGAGAGGGATATTTTCCATTATATTGCTCCATTTGACATCTGTTTCTTTTTCTCCATTGTTCCTTGACAGTGTGATACAGAAAGTGACCCAGAGGAGCAGGTAGGCAACTATAATTTTCTGGGCCTAATTTATGACATGTTCTCAGTACTTAGCAATAGTTGCATGCTTTTCTAGAAATGACCTAGGGCAGGGGTGTCAAACTCAATTTCATTGAGGGCCGCATCAACATTGGGGTTGCCCTCAGGGGGGCTGGGTAAGTGTGGCCAGGGTGGGTACGGCCTACTGGGTGGGCATGGATGGAGTGGGTGTGGCCTACTGGGTGGGCGTGGCCAGCTCTACATCGTTCACGTCAAGGGTGCCTGTGGGGGCCTGGGCAGGAGTGGGACAGATCTGAGGGTCTCTGGCAGAAGGGGGTGGGACCAGGGCAGAGCCCATCAAGCCGGATATGTGAAGTAGGCAAGGGCCATTTGCTTCCAGGCAATGGTGCATTTCTTCATTCCTCACAAAGGGTGACACCTCCCCAGCATGCACCCATGGGGTGGGGCCAACACGGCAGGGGTTGATTCCTTGCTGTTTCCAGACGGCCTTGTGGAGCTAAGATTGAATGCATTTCAGCATAGATGGCCACCACAAAATTGTACATTGGCTCCCGGCCGGCCAGGGCCAAGGCAGCAGGGGCCGTTTCCTCACTATTTCCAGGATGGCTTCGCGGGCCACATGAAACCACTTTGCGGGCCCCATTTGGCCCCCGGGCCTTGTGTTTGACATGTCTGACCTAGGACAGTATTGCGAGTTATTCTATTTTATGAAAATATATTAAGTTGTTTTTATGTATGGGAAGCTGCTTTCGATGGTTTTCTTCTGCACAAACATTTAGTGTGTGAATACTTCAGCCTTGTACATCAGGAGTGTCAAACTGCCGGCCCGCAGGCCAGACGCGTCATCGGGAAACCACGCCCATTGCCGGCAATGGCAAAAAAGCTCCGATGCGTTGCGCGACGTCACGTGACGTCATGAGTTTGACATGTCTGTTGTACATTTTTCCAGAAGTACACCAAAATTCCAGGCCCGCGCAAAATTGTTAAAACTTGAAACGGCTTTTATTAGTGTTCACAACTCCAAACAAAAAACACTCCATATTTTGAGATTTTGTGCTGAGCTGGGGACAAAATGGAGGGCTTTATTTTCAGTGTTTTACAGTGTGGAGCACTTTTACCTTAGGGTCAAAGAAATAATTGGATGGTAGGTCAATTGACCAAATTGGTCAGGGAGATGGTGGGTTATTGTTTTTTTTTAAAGAAAATGTAGGTCAGTAGAAATAACCATATTTTTTGCAGTCTATTGCAAATGTTTTCAGAAAAGATTTGTGGCTGATTTTTCTGTAAGTTGGGTGGTAGATAGTACCAAGTATGAAGTGTACCCCATGTGCTTTAGTGACCTTAGGATGGATGAGAGAGCTGGAAACAATTATCTGTGTATGCCTATGGACACGTACTTATATACAATAGTAGTAAAAAAAAACCTCTTGGTCTCTCTCACCTAATCCCAATTGTACATAAGCCATTGAGAAATTTATAGAAGATAAAAACACAAGGGCTTTAACCAGCATCTGGAAGTTTATAGAAGGTGATCGATGGCCTGCGTAAAAAAAAACACTTGAGTATTTGTTTTGAAATGCAAAAGAGAGAATTGTGATGAATTAAGAGTAGTTTGACTTGGTTAACGACCATTCCTAGCCATGACTACTGTCATGGAAAGCAGTCCAACCGTACATTAAAGATACCTCAAGAATCCATCTTACCTTGTACGGTAGAACAAAAAACTTATCATGCTTCTACTTTCAAAGGAAAAGTACCTGCGTCCTTGAAAAGCTCTCAGGTAGCTTTTCTGCCTGTTCCAAATACATTTAGAAGTAGGTTTTTGCTTTTTGTTTTTTTTAAAAAAAATGTATTCGGGGATATAATGAACACCCCTCCCCTGTGTTTCTTGTCTTTCTGCAGGCCTCCATTGATGACCTCGAACAGTCATTCACTGTCTCAACCAGCAAAGGTTGGGTGTGGGCAAATAGCAAGGGGGGTGGTGGGGTCTACTTGTGGTTCTGTGCACTAAAGAAAACATTGCAGCATTTCTCAGTGTGACTTGAATGAGCACGATTTTTGCTTCCGTGGAGAGATTGGTGCACTGTGGTTCTGTTTTGCCTATACCAGGGGTAGGCAACCTTGGCTCTTTTATGACTTGTGGACTTCAACTCCCAGAATTCCTGAGCCAGCAGAGTTATGCTGGCTCAGGAATTCTGGGAGTTGAAGTCCACGAGTCATAAAAGAGCCAAGGTTGCCTACCCTTGACCTATACCAAGTACTCAGTCCATCTGATTTTAAAAAAAATTGGTTAGCAAGTGGGGTGGAATATCTTCCTCCGCCTTAGATGGTGGAAACTACTGTGAGAGAGAGAGCTACGGTTGGCAAAAGTATCCCCATCTGGGTAGGAATGGCAGCTTCTAGAATTCCCAACCTACCCGGTTATCATGCCAGCTGAACGTCCTGTGTTGCTGTCTTCAGGGCAGTTTGGAGAAACTGGGTTTGTATGGTTTAAAACAAAATAAGTGTTCTCTGTTCAGTTTAGAACATAGTTCTAACCAGGTTTATAATAATGAGCATTATCTTATCCATCAACAAGGAATCGGGGAAAAAACCTGTCTCATTTCACAGCCTATACTAGGTCCTCTGTCTCCTGATGCTTGTAATTATTTACTTATACAATTCATAGGTTGTTCAACTCCCTATGTGTTTGGGCAGCTTACACTTAAAAAGTAAAAAAGACAAAAAAAATACGAATAGTCCCCCAAAATACATCTAGCAGGATCTCATCCTGCACCCTGCCCCAAAGCTTAAGAGGGAAACTAGGGTTTTAAAAGGTTCCTGAACATTATCAGGATGGGAGCCAACCAGATCTTAGGTTTAGAAGGAACAGCTGAACAGAAAAAGAATATGTTTATGTGGTAGTAGTATTAAGGAGCCCTGTGCGGGTCACCACTGTTTCAACCCAAGCAAAGAACCTCGTAGACCGGAATCACTTGTGTCTCTGCAAAAAGCTTAGCCAGGATTGGGAAGGCTGATGTGCTTTGTTTGGTGGCTTTGATTGCAGAACTGGCTTCTCCACATGCACAGACCCAACTTTCGCTAAGAGAGGTGTTCTCCATCCAATGAGAAGCAACCGCTCCTTGGTCCCTCCATAAAGTGCCGTGAAGGCGCATTTGCATGAACCTTCACAGCAAAGTACATGATAGCAGTGTTCCAATATCTCAGGGGCTGCCACAAAGAAGAGGGAGTCAAGCTATTCTCCAAAGCGCCTGAAGGCAGAACAAGAAGCAACGGATGGAAACTAATCAAGGAGAGAAGCAACCTAGAACTAAGGAGAAACTTCCTGACAGTTAGAACAGTGGTGGTGAACCTACGGCACGGGTGCCAGAGGCGGCACTCAGAGCCCTCTCTGTGGGCACACACGCCGTCGCCCCAGTCCTAGGCCTTCAGCTGGGTTTTATAAAACCCTTTCGCTTTAGGCCTCCGCCGCCGTGTGCCCCCCCCCCAAAAAGAAGGTTCAATCAGTCAATTTCAACTTCTCGCGGGGAAAAAAAAAGATCTCGCAAAGTTGGAATTGATGGATTGAACTTTTTAGTCCCACCCAGTCTGCCGTTACCACTGCAGCCACGCCCACCCAATGGGCCACGCCCACCCAATGGGCCATACCCAGTCAATGAGCCACACCCACCCGGCACTCAACGATGCATAAGTGGGTTTTGGGTTGCAGTTTGGGCACTCGGTCTCTAAAAGGTTCGCCATCACTGAGTTAGAACAATTAACCAGTGGAACAACCTGCCTCCAGAAGCGGTGAATGCGCCAACACTGGAAGTTTTTAAGAAGAGACTGGACAGCCATTTGTCCGAAATGGTATAAGGTTTCCTGCCTGAGCAGAGGGTTGGACTAGATGACCTCCAAGGTCCCTTCCAACTTTATCATTATTATTATTACTTCCTGGTGTGGCCACGCTGATAGCTAAAGGAGTACTTTGCTTGAAGGTTACTGCAGAAGTGTCCCTCGGCACATTTTACTGAGGGTGCTAAGACGCCCTGCTCCTAACTGGGGGTCCAAAGTATCAACCATGATATTGTTGCTGGACGGTTTTGTGACAGTTGCCACCTCTGTTGCTGGAAGGTTTTGATTCATTGTGCCTCTGCTATTTTCGTGGCATTTTTTTAAAACATGCAATGTACCCCCTCCCCTTCGTTACTTACTATCGCGTACTCTTGTGTACATCGGCATTTGCAGCTAACAGATTTGACTAGCCGGTGAAATGGGGATCCACCCCCAAAAGTTTTAAAACCCAACACGATCTGTTGAGCCTTTTTCCAACAGCCTGATTCCTGTTTTCTCTGTTTGCATTTTTTTTTTTTTCCTGGCAGCCTCGGGACCCATTGGTGCATTAAACGGGAGCTGTGAAGCCAAACTGTCTGTGATCCCGAAAGTCTCTGGCCTGGAACGGAGCCAGGAGCGTAACTACGAGGCTGACCGGGACTCCCTGCTTGTGCCTTTCCTGCCTAAGGAACCCCCTTCTCAGGCAGCCACTGCCCCTCTTCTGGCTCAGGCCTTGCCTCCAAGTCCTCCTGCCCCACCTCCTGTCAAGACTCGGGCTCAGACACCTAACACTGTTCGTGGGACGCCCCAGCCCAAAGGCCAGCTGCCTCCGATGCCTCAGGGTGGAGCAGTTACCCACAGCCTTGCCCAGAGCCAACTGCACATGAAGGTGCCACCCTTTGCCAGCCAGACCCAGGGCCCGTACTCTGTAGGGCTCGACCTCAGCACTGGAGGGTGAGTCCTGATGCCGTCTCTCTGTTTCCCCCCCCCACCCTTCACTCTCTTTACCTGTTCGTCTTTTTCAAGCTTTTCTTCTGTCCCCCGTGTTAGTTTTCTGTCCTTTTGTTCTTCTTCCTTCTACACCAGGGAGTAGTCAACCTTGGCTCTTTTATGACTCGTGGACTTCAACTCCCAGAATTCCTGAGCCAGCTTAGCTGGCTCAGGAATTCTGGGAGTTGAAGTCCACGAGTCATAAAAGAGCCAAGGTTGACTACCCCTGTTCTACACTTTCATCGTTTTTAATTTCCTTTTAACTGCTGTCGCTTCTGTCCTCTTCGAGACATTTCCCTCCCTGCCTTTATGTCTTATTCATAACTTTCGAGAGCTCTTTGTATATCCTTATTATAGCAGCCCTGTAGATAGTTTGTATATTGCTACAGCTACGTTGAAGAGGAGTTAACTCCTTAAAATGGAGAGAATAGCCTAGCTCAGTGGTGGCGAACCTACGGCACGGGTGCCAGAGGCGGCACTCAGGGCCCTCTCTGTGGGCACGTGCGCCGTCGTCCCAGGCCTTCAGCTGGGTTTTATAAAACCCTTTTCGCTTTAGGCCTCCGCCGCCGTGTGCCCCCCCCCCCAAAAAAAGGTTCAATCAGTCAATTTCAACTTCTCACGGGGGAAAAAAAAAGATCTCGCAAAGTTGGCATTGATGGATTGAACTTTTTAGTCCCACCCAGTCTGCCATTACCACCGCAGCCACGCCCACCCAATGGGCCACGCCCACCCAATGGGCCATACCCAGCCAATGGGCCACACCCAGCCAATGGGCCACACCCACCCGGCACTTGACGATGCATAACTGGGTTTTGGGTTGCAGTTTGGGCACTCGGTCTCTAAAAGGTTCGCCATCACTGGCCTAGCTTGCTCCCTGCAGTGAGGTTATGATAAGGATGAGACCCCACAGTTGAAGTGACCACATCGTGTATTCGGGCTGCGCTTTCTCTCGTTCTCTCAAATGTTTTTCTCATTTCTTTCTTTTGAAAGAGGTGTCTTTTTTTAAAAAAAAAATAAATAATCTAAAGGACAGCTTTCTGAAACAGTGGACTCCTATATAATAAAAGACATAAGGTCCATCTTTTTTCAGCCAGAGGCTGCATTAGCTGTTTCAGTGGCATGCCAGATAACATTCTTCAAATGTGGGTAGAAAGAAAATAAACTTTAACTGACGGTTAATTTTAAAGATTTTAATTTAAATTATATTTATTAACACAATTATTTTCCATGTATTTCATAACCACATCGTGTATTCGGGCTGCGCTTTCTCTCGTTCTCTCAAATGTTTTTCTCATTTCTTTCTTTTGAAAGAGGTGTCTTTTTAAAAAAAAAAAAAATAAAAAATCTAAAGGACAGCTTCCTGAAACAGTGGACTCCTATATAATAAAAGACATAAGGTCCATCTTTTTTCAGCCAGAGGCTGCATGAGCTGTTTCAGTGGCATGCCAGATAACATTCTTCAAATGTGGGTAGAAAGAAAATAAACTTTAACTGATGTTTAATTTTAAATATTTTAATTTAAATTATATTTATTAACCTAATTCTTTTCCATGTATTTAATAACCACATCGTGTATTCGGGCTGCACTTTCTCTCGTTCTCTCAACGTTTTTCTCATTTCTTTCTTTAGAAAGAGGTGTCTTTTTTTAAAAAAAATAAAACTAAAAATCTAAAGGACAGCTTCCTGAAACAGTGGACTCCTAGATAATAAAAGACATAAGGTCCATATTTTTTCAGCCAGAGGGGAAAAAAAAGTTTATTCTGAGTAGATAGTGCCCTGGCTTGTACTGATAACCATTCCACGAGACCTTATCCCCGTTGTTCCCTGTGTGCTATTACTAAGGATAGGATGCTGGATGAAGCTTCTAATCCAAGACATCCCAGCTGATTTCATCGTTACTGAACTGAGATGGAAACCCGAGTCTCTCAGAGCCCAATGAAAGACGGCTTTCTTGACCGTCTCTGTATTTCCATCCATATTGTCTCTTCCTGACCGAGGCATTCCAAGTATATATTTATTTTGTCTCCCTTTTTCAGGTGCAGCCGCGGTGCAGCTCACCCCAAGCCCATCCTCCCGCCCTGCTCCCCTTCTTCTCAACTCCCTCACCGGCCCTCCACCCCCTCGCTGGCCCTGCCCCCCCACGCCTTTTCCTCCACCCTTCGGCCCCCTTCCCACCACCACCCAGGCATGTTCACCCCCTCGCCTGGCCTCCCACCGCCACCCCCGTTGCTTCAAGTTGCTGGGCACCCAGCTGCAGCCGCTGCCATATCTGGTAAGAGAGAATTCAATGGAGGGGAACGATTGGGTGTGACAAGGGCTTTGGGAAGATTGGCCGGGGGGGGGGGGGCTAAATTGACGAGAAGAAGGAATAAAACAAGATTGAACTGTTTAGCCCACGGGGGTCCAACCTTTTGGCTTGCCTGGGTTGCACTGAGCGAAGAGGGATTGCCTTGGCACGCATATAAAGTATATAATGTACATAAATAACATAACAATGTTATAATAATGATAAGAATAAAGTTGGAAGGGACCTTGGAGGTCATCGAGTCCAACCCCCTGCTCAGGCAGGAAACCCTACACCATTTCAGGCAAATGGCTGTCCAGTCTCTTCTTAAAAACATCCAGTGTTGGAGCATTCACCGCTTCTGGAGGCAGGTTGTTCCACTGGTTAGTTGTTCTACCTTGTGGGGCTGTCTTACTAGCTGTCCAGGGCTGCATGTGGCTCGCAGGCTGCTGGATGGACACGCCTGGTTTAGCCTACGTTGTGTATATATATTTCAGGATACAGGCATACATGCATTTAGATGCAAACTGTTTGTAACAAAAAAAAAACAGCATAAAAATGTATGCCAGAAAGGTAGTCCTCAACTTGACAACCGTTCGTGTAGTGAATGTTCAAAGTTAGAACAGCACTGAAAAAAGTAATTTATGGCTGTTTTTTACACGACCCTTGCAGCATCCCCATGGTCATATGATCGACATTTGGGTGCTTGGCAACTAGTTCATATTTATGACCGTTGCGGGGTCATGGGATCACCTTTTGCGACCTTCTGACAAGCAAAGTCAATAGGGAAGCCAGATTCACTTAACAACCGTGTTACTAATTTAACAACTGCAGTTGATTCACTAAACAATGAAAAAATGGGTCAAAACTCGCTCAACAACTGTCTTCCCTAGTGATGGAAATTTTGTGCTCAGTTATGGTCGTAAATTGAAGACTTACATGTATGGGTGTAGAATATTCTACTCTCATAAAGTATTCTTGGCCGAATTGTATCTATGGTTTAGAGCAGTGGGGGCACAAGCACTTTGGGGACCCAGAAGTACATTTGATCTTTGAATTGCATGCTGGAGGATGATGATGATGATGATGATAATAATAATAATAATAATAATAATAATAATAATAATAATAATAATAATAATAATAATAATAATAATAATAATAATAATAATAAAAAAGTTGGAAGGAACCTTGGAGGTCATCTACTCCAACCCCCTGCTCAGGCAGGAAACCCTATACCATTTCAGACAAATGGCTGTTCAGTCTCTTCTTAAAAACTTCCAGTGTTGGAGCATTCACCGCTTCTGGAGGCAAGTTGTTCCACTGGTTAATTGTTCTAACTGTCAGGAAGTTTCTCCTTAGTTCTAAGTTGCTTCTCTCCTTGATTAGTTTCCACCCGTTGCTTCTTGTCCTGCCTTCAGGCACTTTGGAAAATAGCTTCACTCCCTCTTCTTTGTGGCAGCCCCTGAGATATTGGAACACTGCTATCATGTCCCATGAAATAAGCATGACAGAACTGGGACAAAAACTTAACTTTGTTTTGATATCACTTTAATGACAGTCAAATTTAAAGATAATTAAGATAAATGTTTCATTTCAATTTCATAATTGCACTCTTTTACTACGTTAAACGTTACAATTTACTGGCAAGTTTGAGATTTGCTCTAGGAACCAGAAGTTGTACAACCTGGCTTTAAGACTCTATGTAGTGGGTAGTCATAAGAGTATTTTAAGGAAGCTTAATTTCTAGTCCTAATTTTGAAGGAACAGTTTGAATACAAACTGGCAACGTGAAACAAGAAGAAGGGGGGGGGAAACTACTTTCAAAGGGAAACTAAAAAGAATAAGGTTATCAGAGGATATGTGGAGGCTGTAAACTAATAGGACTGTACGGCTTTGGAAAATTATGATGAATCATTGGAGAAAGACTGGCAAGATACAAAATCTGGACTAGTTGGATACTTGTAGGAAAATTAGGAGCCACCATATAGAGCAGAGATACCAATAGTCCTCAACTAACAACTGTGATTGAATCTGGAATTACTGTTGTAAGTCATTACAGTTGTAAGTCCGGGTATCAGGTGACTAGATTTGAAATTATGACTTTTTTTTACAAGGGTTGTTAAGTGAAACCTTTCCCCCCCCCCCCCATCCCCAGTGGCCATTTTTGCCACAAACCAGAAGCGAATGCCAGAAAATGGCAAAAAAGCAATTGCAATTCATGGTCATGTCACCACGGAATGCCGCAAACAGCTGTAGAGGTGAAAGAGAGGGGAGGCAAAGAATGTTTGGGGACCCAGAAGAAGGACCTTCTCTGTGGTGGCTCCCTCCCTTTGGAACATCATCCCTGCAGAAATTAGACTGGCCCCCACTTTGGCAGTCTTTCAGAAGGCTCCGAAGACGTGGTTTTGCCAGCAGGCCCAGGGAACCCAGAGTGCAATTGACCCCATCAAGTGGCTTATTTAATTGTGTGCTGTTGCCAGGGTGGGTTCTTCGTTATTTCTATCTCTTTTATTTTTATTTTTATTTTCTATTTTGTATTTTTACTGTTTGTATGCCTAGAGTCGCTGTGAGCGAGCAGGCAGCTATATAAATGTTCGAAAATAGATAAATAAAATGTGCTGAAAATGTGACCACACGACCCTGGGGTGGTAGTGTGCAGCCATATAATTTTGAAAATGGTTCTTAAGTCGCTCTGGGGTGGTCTGTCATAACTTGATCATTAAGCGACCGGTCATAAGCCGAGGACTTCCTGTACATGGAGAGGTGGAGAGTTGTGGGGAGGGGGGCGAGTCAAATCTTTTCTCTCTTTTTTTCAGCATTGGTTCCTTTTCTCCTGACAAGTTGGCAATTACGGGTTGTTTTTTTGTCTCCTCAGAACAAGAATTAATCCGCCAGGACTTGAGCTCCCGATTCCTCACGACGCAAGGCGGGGCCGACATGGGAGCTGCTGCCATCCGCCCTCTGGCTTTCCAGTTCCACCAACACAACCACCAGCACCAGCACACCCACCAGCACACCCACCAGCACTTCACTCCTTTCCCGTCAAGCATGGTGCCCACACCCAGCCCAGCCATGGTAAGTGCAGTACAGACTGAAGTGAGGTGGCAGGCAAGGCTTCACGGCTCATGGGTCTTAACAGCATCTAGTGGGATTAACTTGGTCTATCACAGGGGTAGGCAACCTTGGCTCTTTTATGACTCGTGGACTTCAACTCCCAGAATTCCTGAGCCAGCAGGGCTCAGCTTGGAAACCTCTCCCTTTCCCCTCAGCATGGCTGGCTCAGGAATTCTGGGAGTTGAAGTCCACGAGTCCTAAAAGAGCCAAGGTTGCCTACCCCTGGTCTATCAGAATTCAGAGGTTAGTTTAAAAGGATTTTTGAGAGGCAATGTAGTGAGATGGCGTTCCAGGAGGGAGGGGCGCATCCCAGAGGAATAAGAGGCAGCTCAGTCCAGATATTTTGTGTGAGAGAAAGAGGGTGAAGACAGCCCCTCCCTAATAGTTCTCAGAATGTGTGCTTGATGTAGAGAATAGAGGGCTTTAGTTTGGCAAGATTCTGTCTGTAGGCACGGAACAATAAAGAACTTTGCTTGGGAGAATCACCACGTGTCTTTCCTGGTTTTGGGGCCTGACAATTCTCTTTCTTTCCTCCCATCTCCTGGGACCTGCCTGACCCATTTAAACAGGTCTTTTCTGATTTCTTTTCTTTTCCCGCAGTATGAGAAGTACCCTGGGAAAATGGATGGGCTTCTGAGACATAATGTAAGTGCATTCATTTCGGAGGAGGGGCTGGCCTTTTAAAGGGACCCCGATGAAATTTACCAAACTGCATCCTGAGCAAGGAGCAGAACCCTCTCCTGCCTGAGTTCTCTGGGTGGCGCTTCCATTGCTTTCTCTTCTTCTTCCAGTTTTATCCTGCCTACCCCCCAACCGTGTCGGGGATCTCCCCGGTCCTGCCTCCTGCTGTGAATTTTGGCTCCCTGCAGGGGGCATTCCAACCTAAGGTGAACCCTCCCGACGCAGTGGACAAAATGGGGTTTTTGTGGAAGTTTGAGTGGAGAGAAAGCTTTAGAATCCAGAGCTTCCGGCTTTTCTGCTTATTTTCTGGTGATAGAGGCCTTTTGCATGTTGTAGTGGGGGGGGGGAGCTGGATCAAGGACTGTGATGCTTGAGTTTTCTGCACGCGGCGGGTTTGGTGGGATAGATGAGGGAATCACGGCAATCAAAAAAAGAATGCAGATCAATGCGTCTGAGCACGAGAGGGCAAGCGTTTGATGCGCCCATTCAGCCGTGAACTTTAAGAGAGAACTCAACGTTTTGAAAAAAAGCTGTGGGGTTGCATATGGCAGGGCTTTTCAACCTTTTCACCCATTGTACCACTTTTAGGAGATGGCAACATCCGAGTACCACCAGTTGCCTAGCAAGGTGTCAAAAACTTGATGAGCCAAAAAAAAACCCCCCAGAAAAAAGTGATAAAGTACAGGTAGTCCTCGACTTAAAACAGTTCACTTAGTGACTGTTCGAAGTTACAATGGCATTGAAAAAAATGCCCCCCCCCCAAGCCACAGCCGAGCAAGACGCCTGCCTGCCCATCCGGCGGCGCTCTTCCTCCTGTCCGAAGTTTTCATTGTTGTGAGATTTCTGTTGAGGATTGGCAGTGGGGGTGGGGTGGGGGGTGTTTGGTTTTTATTCCCCCCGTCTGCTGGGTGGTTGCAGCAGGTTTTGGTCACTTCACATGACCCTGGGACACTGTGACCGTCATAAATATGAATCAGTTGCCAAGCATCTGAATGTAAATCACAAGACCCTGGAGATGCTGCAACAGTCCAGCTGATCGGCGCTTCTTCTGGGCTCAGCAGAAGCACCAGGATCAGCGGCGAGCTCCAGCTGGAACCTGGCGCTGATCCTGGCACTTCCACTGAGCCCTGACAGCCCCGAAGAAGTGCCGATCAGCTGGAAAGCGGCACTGATCCTGGCGCTTCCGCTGAGCCCTGACAGCCCTGCAGCTCCAGCCATCTCTCGCTCAGGCTTGTGCGGTGCTGCCACCGGTTCAGCTCATTCCCCTCCCCCGCTACCACTTTTCTAGGATGGTCGCGTACCACCTGCCAGGTGCCAATGTACCACGGGTGGTACCTGTACCACTGGTTGAAAAGTCCTGGTGTATAGGACAGCTAGAAGGTGCTAAAAATGCCCATTCGCTCCCTTAGTTATGGTTAATTCTTGCAATGATGCCAATTTGCATGCTTTGATTTTTTAAAATAATAGATTCCAATGCAACCACTGGTTGAAAAGCCCTGGCATATGCTTTCACAGAGCGGTGCCCTTTTGTGTCTGCCAATAATTTGGTAGTTAAGAAAAGGAATTACAGTTCCTTGGCAACTTGCATGTGAAACTAGAATATTCCAGTGGAAGAAGCTGAAATTTTGAGCTCCTCGTTCCTGAACTCCGCAGCTGGAGGGGGACGATTTCAAGACGGTCTATGCTAGGGAATGCTAATCAACCGATTGTGCTTATACTTAAGGATCCGTTTTGCTTCTTTGGTTCCTCAGAGCACTAATCCTGACCTGCCTTCCCGGCTGGGTGCGGTCCCACCCAGCATGTCCCAGAAAGGCAGCCAGGTGAGTTTACCCTCTTTTTGGGAGAATGGGCAGGGACAGCGGGGAGAGGATTGCCCACCCCCCCATGTGTTGTTTTTTTTTCCTGTCTCCTTGCAGATCACCGATCCTTTCAGGCCGACGTTGAGAGTGAGTAACGTTGGGACGCTCTTTGATCCCACTGCAAAAGGGTGGGATAACGTGAGGTGAAAGGACTAGAAGTGGTGGGCGGGGGAGACACACCCCGGAGTGGGGAGAGCGAAGAGGTCAGGGTATAGGGCAACATGTGCCTGGCCCTCAGGGACATAACGTGCAGAGCTGATGGTTCCCCCCCCTCTCTCGCAGAAGCCGGGGAAGTGGTGCGCCATGCACGTCCGTGTGGCATATATGATCCTGCGGCACCAGGAGAAAATAAAGGTAGGGTGAGCCTGGGCCACCTTTCCCCTCCACCTGCTGTGTACAGTGTTGGGGTGTGGCACAGGAGGTCCCTGCAGCCAACCGGAGAGGAAAACCTTGCTCTTCCGACGTCTCCCGTGCTGGATCCAAATTGGGGCTCGTGGCACTGGGTTTAGAGGTCGGAGAGCAGAACCGCGAGAGTCTTGTGAGGCAGAATAGGCGAGGTCTCTGCCAAAGTCTAGCGTTGAGGCCGGCTGGATTGAACCCTGTGCGTGACTTGCCGCTGACCAGGACTTTTTTTGCTCTTCTGTCTTCTCACAGCTGATGCAGGGTGATCCCCATAAGTTGGATTTCCGGAATGACCTCCTCACTGGCTTGCCTGAGACCGGAGCCTTCGGCAGTCTGCCCCACAGCCAGGAGCTGGCACGCCCTGCCACCCTCTTCACAGCCGCTGGTCAGTGCCCTTGTTGCAAATACTGGAAGGCTTTTCCCTGACGATTAAATAACGGAGACTTCTTAAAAGCTCACCCTGCCCACTTTTTGCCACTACAACTAATTGTGCCATTTAATAATAATAATAATGATGATGATGATGTTGGAAGGGACCTTGGAGGTCATCTAGTCCAACCGTCTGCTCAGGCAGGTAATCCTAAAGCAGACATGTCAAAAACAAGGCCTGGGAGCCAGATGCGGCCCGCGAAGTGGTTTCATGTGGCCCGCAAAGCCATCCTGGAAACAGTGAGGGAACGGCCCCCGCTGCTTTGGCCCTGGCCCAGGCTGGCCGGGAGCCAATGTACAATTTTGTGGTGGCCATCTATGCTGAAACGCATTCAGTCTTAGCTCCACAAGGCCGTCCGGAAACAGCGAGGAACCAGCCCCTGCTGCGTCGGCCCCGCCCCCTGGGTGCATGCTGGGGAGGGGTCACCCTTTGTGAGGAATGAAGAAATACACCATGCCTTGGCGCTTGTCCCGGTCCCACCCCCTTCTGCCAGAGACCCTCAGATCTGTCCCACTCCCACCCAGGCCCCCACAGGCCCCCTTGACGCGAACGATGTAGAGCTGGCCATGCCCACCCAGTAGGCCACACCCACTCCATCCACGCCCACCCAGTAGGCCGCACCCACCCTGCCCCCCCCCTCGAGGGCAACCGCAGTGCTGATGCGGCCCTCAATGAAATTGAGTTTGACACCCCTGCTCTAAAGCATTTCGGACAAATGGCTGTCCAATCTCTTCTTTAAGACTTCCAGTGTTGAAGCATTCACAACTTCTGGAGGCAGATTGTTCCACTGGTTAATTGTTCTAACTGTCAGGAAATTTCTCCTTAGTTCTAGGTTGCTTCTCTCCTTGATCAGTTTCCACCCGTTGCTTCTTGTCCTGCCTTCAGGCGCCTTGAAGAATAGGTTGACTCCCTCTTCTTTGTGGCAGCCCCTGAGATATTGGAACACTGCTATCATGTTCCCCCTCCTCCTTCTCTTCATTAGATGCTAGACATACCCAATTCCAGCAGCCGTTCCTTGTATGTTTTAGCCTCCAGTCCCCTAATCATGTTCGTTGCTCTTCTCTGCACTCTTTGTAGAGTCTCAACATCATTTTTACATTGTGACCAAAACTGGATGCAGTATTCCAAGGGTGGCCTTGCCTACCTGCTGGGCACTTGGGTGTTTTGATAATAAGACCCATAATGTTAGCCTTTATGCTTTCCTCAGTTTTCTGTCTGGAAACCTGAACAGGGAGGCCTTACCTTAATACAGGGGTTATGAGAGAAAACTAATCAAGGCACTTGAAAACATGTTGTGGCTAAATTCCATTTTACCCTGGAAATATTTTTGTTTTGGGAGTCATCATTCTTTTGATGTGAAATATACTCATCGTTCTCTCCCCCCCCCTTCTTTTTATTTTAATCTATTATCCTGTGCTCACTTCCTCTTTCTTGCAGGTGTCGTCCATCCAGGCAATGCCCCCTCCTTTGGTCCTGCCGCCACTCCCCATGGCTCTTTCCTCAACCCCAG
>NW_015389337.1:0-12182 GCF_001527695.2 Protobothrops mucrosquamatus
CGAAGAGATAGGCGTGCGCAGCAGCAGACACGTCGGGCCAGACAATTCCGCTGAGTCACTGGGCCACACCCCACTGGCTATATAAGCAAGGGGTGTGGCATGTGAATTTTCGTGACGGACAAAGTTTGATGAACACTCGGTTGCAAGCATTCTGGCAAGTTCTCGGGGCTTATCTTTGTTTGCTGTGGTTTATCATTAAGGACTTGGCAGGCAGCTACGAAGTGGCTGCCAAGACATTCCGTTGCCTTCGTCGGTGCCGAGTAGTTTGTCAGGCCTCGGCTGACTGGTTGGGGGGTGTGGGTCGGACGGGGGACAGAACACAAAAGTACAACATTAAAACATTGGCTCACCGATTGTATTGCTCCATGCTAATAAGCCCATGCCTACCTTATGTGTGTGTGTGTGTGTGTGTATACAAACACCACACACAAACACATTACAGACTTATTCTGCAAATCTACATTTAATTTGTATTGTAAACATTGTATTCTACAAACTTTATGTTTAGAGAGAAGATCCCCACCTCTTGTCACCTTTCCTCTTGGTTTTTATTTTCATATTTAATCTTAATTTTCAATTATGTTTCATTATGTTTTTATCATTTTGTAAGCCATCCAAAATCATTACAACAGGGAGATGGGTGGCATATACCGGTCGACGGATAAATTGTCTTCCATGAAAGTGGTCCCTGGTGCAAGAAAGGTTGGGCAGCGCTGCTATAAAAGATAAATATAATACTGAGGGGAAGCTTTGTTGACAGTGAAGTGCTGGATACCAGGAACAAGCTGTCCAGCCCTCACAACAGAACCATTCCTTCTTGTCCCTCCCTTATGTCAGGGCTTTTCAACCTTTTCACCCATTGTATCACTTTTAGGATATGGCAATATCCGAGTACCACCATTCGCCTAGCAAGGTGTCAAAAACATGATGACCCCCCCCCAAAAGGAAAAAGTGATAAAGTACAGGTAGTCCTCGACTTACAACAGTTTGCTTAGTGACTGTTTGAAGTTACAATGGCACTGAAAAAAGTGCCCCCCAAGCCACAGCCGAGCAAGGCACCTGCCTGCCCACCCGGCGGCGCTCTTCCTCCTATCCGAGGTTTTCATTGTTGTGAGCATTTCTGTTGAGGATTGGCAGCGGGGGTGGGGTGGGGGGTGTTTGGTTTTTATTCCCCCCGTCTGCTGGGTGGTTGCAGCAGGTTTTGGTCACTTCACATGACCCCGGGACACTGTGACCGTCATAAATATGAATCAGTTGCCAAGCATCTGAATGTAAATCACAAGACCCTGGAGATGCTGCAACATTCCAGCTGATCGGCGCTTATACTAGGCTCAGCAGAAGCACCAGGATCAGCGCCGAGCTCCAGCTGGAGCCTGGTGCTGATCTTGGCACTTCCGCTGAGCCCTGACAGCCCTGCAGCTCCAGCCGTCTCTCGCTCAGGCTTGTGCGGTGGTGCCACCGGTTCAGCTCATTCCCCTCCCCTGCTACCACTTTTCTAGGATGGTCGTGTACCACCGTCCAGGTGCCAATGTACCACAGGTGGTACCCGTACCACTGGTTGAAAAGCCCTGCCTTATGTTGCTAGAATCAGAATAATAATTTGGGGTTCCTAGTGGAACTGGGTTGTGCAAGAATAAATCAAAATGAAATCCAGACAGCTGTGAGGAAAGGAGATTTATTTTTCCCCCCAAAACAAAGAGATTTGCCTATGAGGGTAGCTACAGAGAAAATGGGGTACACAAGGGCTGTTTTATAGGAGAGTTTGTCCTGGGTATGGCTTGAGGAGTGTGGGTCTGTGTATGTGTTGATCCAGAGAAGGGCTTGATTAAATCAAATGATGTGGATTGTTGTCTCTTCATTTGAATTGTGTTATAATTATGTTTACATTGTGTTAATTGGGTTTTGTGTGTCTGCTTGTATGCGTTTACAATTTGAAATAAATGTCTAATTCATTCTTATGTTTGCTATAAACTTAAAGGATTTTACAGATTGTTAATCAATAACTTCATTGGAGACCTTGGTTAGTTAACACATGATTCCCTATACAACAGTGGTTCCCCAGCCTTTTCGGCTTGGTGGACTGGCAGGGGGGAGAAGGGATGGTCCTGTGCGAGCGGCAAATCCATTTGCGCAAGCAGCAGGCGCGTGTGCTCGCTACTCGCACAAGTGGAGCTGTGTACATGTGCATGCTCACCCCCTGCTTGCACAGCCCAGAGGATTGGCACTCCTGCTATACAATATTTCTAACCAGGGGTAGGCAACCTCGGCTCTTTTATGACTCGTGGACTTCAACTCCCAGAATTCCTGAGCCAGCATGGCTCATCTTGGAAACCTCTCCCTTTCCCCTCAGCATGGCTGACTCAGGAATTCTGGGAGTTGAAGTCCATGAGTCATAAAATAGCCGTGGTTGCCTACCCCTGTTTCTAAACCATAATTCTAACAATTATATAAATTTATAAATTCTTCCCACACTAGGAAACAGTATCCCGGTTCAAACACCAAGTGTCAGACCAGCTGGGGGTCATGCGGTCCTATCTGGGGGTGCTGGAGTCTTCCCTGGGCCAGGAGGCTGAGCGGGTGCAACAACAGGCCACCGAGGCCTTGCAAAACGAACGCAAGACCTTGACCCGCTACCTGGATCAGCTCAAGCAGATGGAGATGGTGCTGGGCAACGTGCAAGACGAACCCCAGACCGAGTTCCTGAGGGTGAGGCACCTCCATTGCCCTCGTTCTGATCTTTTTCGGTCTTGATGAAACTAAAAAACCAAGTCAAAGCTGATCATGCTTCTGCATTGTGTGCTCAACCTTATTGTAGGCATATGTGGTGTACAGGTGGTCCTCGACTTACAACCGTTCAAAATTACCACGGCGCTGGGAAAAAAGGCGACTTACGACCATTTTTCACACTTACAACCGTTGCAGCATCCCCATGGTCACGTGATCAAAATTCGGATGCTTGGCAACTGGCTCATATTTATGACCTTTGCTGTGTCCCAGGATCATGTGATCCCCTTTTACAACCTTCTGACAAGCTGAGTCAATGGGGAAGCTGGCTTCACTTAACAGCCATGTTACAAACTTGACAGTGATTCACTTAACAATCAGGGCAAGAAAGGTGATAAAATGGGGCAAAAGTCATTTGATAAATGTCTCACTTAAAAAAATTAGAAATTTTGGGCTCAATTGTGGCCGTAAATCGAGGACTACCTATATCTGTATTTCATTTTTTAATTTCCTAACCAGGCTGGTAGGAATCCTGGAAATCATAACCCGACAACTGGAGGGCTTCAATTGTTAAAATCTGCCCTGAGGGAAAACTACCTGAAATTTGCTAATTTCTAAGGTGACCAACCGTCCTCCTTTAGGGAGGACAGTCCTCCTTTTGTAAGTTCTGTCCTCTCTTGAAAGATGTCCTCCTACATGTCCTCCTTTTTGATATTTGAAGACTAATCTGTAAATCTCCGTATTCGATCGATGCCGATCCGATCCGTTCCGTGTGATGTGACGTATTTGTATTTGACATGACGATTCGTCAAGGCTCGGTACAGTGCGGTGAGACACGATTATGAGACGCATGCACTCCGCACAGGAGAATTGTTTTGAGAGAGTGCGCCACGCGCAAGAGTGCACTGCACACCAGTGGCTTTGTTTACTTCTTACTGAAACATGACACGGCACACACGCACGCATTAGACTCACTTTTTTTTCTTCAATTTATTTGTGTCCTTCTTCTCATTGAAAAAAGTTGGTCACCGTATAATTTCTGCTTTCTTTTTTCCTCCACAGAAATATTGTCTGGTTGCCAGCAGGTGAGTAACTGTCCATTTAAAACAACCCATCAGCCAATTCTCTTCTCTGAGTTGTGCACATCTTAAGTATCTCCAAAATGAGGGGTCCTTGGTGCTCTCTGAGCTTGGCTGGTTTCTTGTAGACGTTTCGTTACTCAAACTAGGTAACACCATCAGTGCTAATAGGAGGCGGGGTTTGCTCTCTCCGTTCTTTCTGCCTCTCCCTACTAGTACTGAAGATGTTACCCAGTTTGGTAATGAAACGTCTAAAAGAAAACAACCAAGCCCAGAGGGCACCAAGGACCCCTCACTTAAGTTCCTCCTTACCAGGACCACTTTCTTAGAGGATGAGAGGGACAAATGATGACACATATGTGACAATATGACACAACTGACGCTGCCTATGTACTTGCAACAGACATTAGGGTAGGTGTACACAATTTCATCCTTCGTGCAGCGACGACACGACGTCATTTTGACTTCAGTGTTACTTGTTGAAAGTGCTCTTAAGGCAACCTGTACTTCACTTGCATATTTAAAGGCCTTGAACACAGAGTTCCTGCATACAGGTAGTCCTCGACTTACAACAGTTCATTTAGTGGCCCTTCAAAGTTACAACAGCACTGAAAAAAGTGACTTACGACTGTTTTTCATACTTACGACCATTGCAGCATCCCCATGGTCACGTGATCAAAATCCAGAAGCTTGGCAACTGGTTCATATTTATGACGGTTGCTGTGTCCCAGGGTCACCTGATCACCTTTTGCGACCTTGTGACAAGCAAAGTCAATGGGGAAGCCGGATTCACTTAATAACTGGGTTACTAACTTATTAACTGCAGTGATTCATTCACTTAGCAACTGAGGCAAGGAAAGTCATAAAAGGGGCAAAACTTACTTAAAAAATGTCTCGCTTCACAACAGAAATTTTGGGCTCAATTGTGGTCATAAGTCGAGGACTACCGGTAGTCCTGAAACTACAGAAAGAAGCTTTACTAGAATCTCAACAATTAACTAGGTTTGTCTGTGTATGAGAGAAACAAGAGGACGATGTTCTGAATGAAGGACACCTTCCTTAGTTGCTGTTTACCAAAAACTCCAACGTTCCTTAATGTTAAGCTGCTAAATAAATGCAGAGAGTATGTTTTACTCTCCTTAATTTGAGAAATTATAATACAAATGCAAATTTATAACACAAATTATAATACAGAATTAGAGCACACATACAACATTATAACACAAATCAAACTCCCAGAGTTTGATTTGTATTGTAATTTTTTATTTGGCAATTTTATTTGGGCACTCCATCACCGGAAGGTTTTTAAGAAGAGACTGGACAGTCACTTGTCTGAAATGGTATAGGTTCTCCTGCTTGAGCAGGGAGCTGGACTAGAAGACCTCCAAGGCCCCTTCCAGCTCTATTCTATTCTAATTCATTATTTTGCGGTGACATGTGGCATTAGCTACTCAACCTTGTATATCTTCTTTTGGATATTCCATTCCATTTCCCACTTTCCCGTTCAGCTGTTGCTCCATTTCCCCGGAGCCCACTCAGTTTCCATCTATCTCTCCTTGATTCTATCTTCATCCTTTCCGATTTCACAGATTGTTCTCTAATTATTAATTGTACTACAGGTAGTCCTCGACTACCAACATTACTGTTGCTAAGTGAGAATTGTGAAGTGAATTCTGCCCCGTTTTACAACCATTCCTGCTACAGTTATTAAGTGAATCACTGCGGTTGTTAAGTTAGTAACGTAGCCAGCAGTGTGCTGCAGCTGCCAAAAAGGCCAACACAGTGCTAGGCTGCATTAACAGAGGGATAAAATCAAGATCATGTGAAGTATTAATACCACTTTACAATGCCTTGGTAAGGCCACACTTGAAATACTGCACCCAGTTTTGGTCACCACGATGTAAAAAAGATGTTGAGACTCTAGAAAGAGTAGAGAGAAGAGCAACAAAGATGATTAGGGGACTGGAGGCTAAAGCATATCAGGAAGGGCTGCTGGAATTGGGTATGTCTAGTTTAATGAAGAGAAGGACGAGGGGGGACATGATAGCAGTGTTCCAATATCTCAGGGGCTGCCCCAAAGAAGAGGGAGTCAAGCTATTCTCCAAAGCGCCTGAAGGCAGGACAAGAAGCAACGGGTGGAAACTGATCAAGGAGAGAAGCAACCTAGAACTAAGGAGAAACTTCCTGACAGTTAGAACAATTAACCAGTGGAACAACCTGCCTTCAGAAGCGGTGAATGCTTCAACACTGGAAGTTTTCAAGAAGAGACTGGACAGCCATTTGTCTGAAATGGTATAGGGTTTCCTGCCTGAGCAGGGGGTTGGACTAGATAACCTCCAAGTTCCCTTCCAACTTTATTATTGTTGTTGTTGTTGTTGTTGAAGTGAATTTGGCTTTCCCGTTGACCTTGCTTATCAGAGCATCACAAAAGAGGATTACGTGATTCCAGGACAACTGCAATCATCATAAGTATGAACTAGTTGACAAGTATCCAAATTTTGATCATGTCACCATGGGGGTGCTGTAACAGTTGTAAGTGTGAAAAACGTCATGTTTTTCAGTGCCATTTGAACAGTCACTAAATGAATGGTTGTAAACTGAGCACTACTTGTACAGCAAACCTTTAGTCTCTTTAGCTCGGCTGATATTTTGTAAAGAGGCTGTCCCATTTTTGCTCTGCAGGTAGCAGCACTTTGAGAACAATTTCTTTATGACCATCATCCAACTTTTCTTTCTTTTTTTAAAAATAAATTTTATTAAGTACAAAAGGAAAAAAGAAATTAAAAAACATTGAACGTAGTGGATCATCCTTGACATATATCTTTGTCTAATCATTCCATACTGTACATATAAGAATAAATCCAACTTTTCTGAACCTCATCCTGTTCTCTGCAGATCGTTGGATTAAAAGTGGCCACAATTTCCCCAACATGTGGGGCTTGTCTTCCAATATGTACTGGTGGGCACTTTGTTTGGGAACCTTGTTTTAATAAACAATTAACTATTGTTAAATGTTATCATTTTTAATAAGAGGGAAATGTAAAGAAAAGTAGGGGGAATCCTCATTCCCCCCCCCCAGGCTGTGATAAAGTGTCTTCTCCTTTCCTTCTCCCTATAGATTGCAGAAGATCCTGGGGGAATCTCCACCCGTGGCCCGCATGGACATTCAGCTCCCCATAATTTCTGATGAGTTTAAGTTTCAAGTATGGAGGAAGATGTTCCGTGCAATAATGCCAGGTAGAGACCACCACTTGCGGGATAAGGCTGCATGTGTCACGGTTCCGACAGATGAAACTCTTCAAAGAACTTGAAGGCATTGTTTACCTTAAGGAATCTTTATTCGAGCAGCATAGATAGCATCGGCACATACATAAGCGAAGCCAAAATCTGGATTCCCCTCCCCTTAGCACATAGGATCAACCACAATTCCCTCCTCTGATTAACAGTCATAAATCAAATTCTCCAATTAGTTTGAAATGTAGGCTTTCCCTCCTTTACTCCAACCCGCCATTTCTTATCATCTCTTATTTCAAAAGCCCTGAATTCATACACTATTACAATATTGTTATGTCTAACTAATTTCCATCACATTCTTCCTCCTCCTCCAGTATCATCTAATTCTAAGAGTAAAGCATAAGAAAGAAAAAGGCTGCATCTCCATAGGTTGTCAAAGCAAGAACATTCCAATGTTAGCAGCGTTGACAGCATGTGTGCATGTGTGTTTTAAAAGAAGTCGGCTCTTTTCCTCACCCAAGTCTATATATATTGCCATTACAGTAGAGGTTATTGCAGCCTGTCACATGACACAACATAAGGTAACACCTCCGCTCTGAGAACTAAAGAGAAGGTGGATTTTCTAAAGATAAGGTGTACAGGTAGTCCTTGATGTATACTCGCAACCGAGCCCAACATTTCTGTTGCTAAACAAGAGAGAGATTAAGTGAGTTTTGCCCCATTTTATGACCTTTCTTGTCATAGTTGTTAAGTGAATCACTGCAGTTGTTAAGCTAGTAATGTGGTTGTTAAGTGAATCTGGCTTCGTCCTTGACTCTGCTTGCCCGGAGTTCGCAAAAGGTGACCACACGACCCCGGAACACTGCAACCGTCATAAATACAAATCAGTTGTCAAACACTTGAATTTTGATCACGTGACTGCAGGGATACAGCAACAGTTGGGTGAAAAATAGTTATAAGTCACCTTTTTCAATGCCGTTGTAACTTCAAACGGTCACTAAATGCCCGGTTGTAAATCAAGGATTACCTACACTCAGTTTCTGTGCTACTCAACTCTGTCCTTTCTAAAATACTACTACTACTACTACTACTACTACTACTACTACTACTACTACTGCTACTAATAATAATGTTGGAAGGGACCTTGGAGGTCATCTAGGCCAGGGCTTTTCAATCTTTTCACCCATTGTACCACTTTTAGGATATGACAATATCCGAGTACCACCAGTCGCCTAGCAAAAACCTGATGACCAAAAAAAAGAAGAAGAAAAAAGTGTGAAGTACAGGTAGTCCTTGACTTACAATAGTTCGCTTAGTGACTGTTCGAAGTTACAATGGCACTGAAAAAAGTGCCCCCCAAGCCACAGCCGAGCAAGACACCTGCCTGCCTGCCCGGTGGCGCTCTTCCTCCTGTCCGAGGTTTTCATTGTTATGAGCATTTCTGTTGAGGATTGGCAGCGGGGGTGGGGTGGGGGGTGTTTGGTTTTTATTCCCCCCCATCTGCTGGGTGGTTGCAGCAGGTTTTGGTCACTTCACATGACCCTGGGACACTGTGACCATCATAAATATGAATCAGTTGCCAAGCATCTGAATATAAATCACAAGACCCTGGAGATGCTGCGACATTCTAGCTGGTCGGCGCCTCTTCTGGGCTCAGCAGAAGCACCAGGATCAGTGCTGCTTTTCAGCTGATTGGTGCTTCTTCAGGGCTCAGCAGAAGCACCAGGATCAGCGCCGAGCTCCAGCTGGAGCCTGGCGCTGATCCTGGCGCTTCCACTGAGCCCTGACAGTCCCGAAGAAGCGCTGATCCTGGTCCTTCCGCTGAGCCCTAACAGCCCTGCAGCTCCAGCCATCTCTCGCTCAGGCTTGTGCAGTTTTGCCACCAGTTCAGCTCATTCCCCTCCCCCACTATCACTTTTCTGGGATGGTTGCGTACCACCTGCCAGGTGCCAATGTATCACAGGTGATACCCATACCACTGGTTGAAAAGCCCTGATCTAGTCCAACCCCCTGCTCAGGCAGAAGACCCTATAGTATAGGGTTTCCTGCCTGAGCGGGGGTATTGGACTAGAAGACCTCCAAGGTCCCTTCCAACTCTGTTATTCTATTCTAAATATCTTTGCAAGTTAAGGAATGAATAATTCAGAACGAATAATTATGTTCACTCTTACGCTATTTCTTTTCTAAGTACAGAAAGCCTATCCACTGATTAAATCCTCTCCATGAAAGAAAAGAAAAGAAAAAAAATCCTTATTTTCACATTGTGACTAATCTTAACGTCTTTCTCTCCTCCTGAAGCTTTGGAAAACCTGACCTTGGACCCAGCCACCGCGCAAGCCAACCTAGTGGTGTCTGAAGATGGGAAAAGAGTGGAATGTGTTGAACATAAGCAAGCCATGAGCTCGGATGACCCACAACGGTTTGACAAGTCCAACTGCCTGGTGTCACGCCAGAGCTTCTCACAAGGAGAACACTACTGGGAGGTGACAGTAGATGACAAGCCCCGTTGGGCTCTAGGCCTCATCTCAGCTGAAACCGGGCGCAAGGGTCGCCTGCACGCCACCCCGTCCAATGGCTTCTGGCTGGTGGGTTGCAAGGAAGGGAAAACCTATGAGGCCTTTGTGGAGCACAAGGAACCCCGGTCTCTGAAGCTGGAGGGAAAGCCCAGCCGAATTGGGATCTACCTCAGCTTCGACGATGGCCTCCTGGCCTTCTACGATGCCAGTGACGAAGACAATCTGGTCCAGATCTTTGCTTTCCATGAGCGCTTTACAGGCACGGTCTACCCCTTCTTTGACGTCTGCTGGCACGACAAGGGCAAGAACAGCCAGCCTTTAATCCTCTACACCCCAGAGTCACAGGAGCGATAACTAACCATGAGCAGAAATGACCCGGTATCTTCTAGACCAGCCTTCTAGACCCGGGTTCCTCTTTATGTGCTGAGTCTGCATCGTGTAGCATCCTAAAATTCTAGACAATTATAATCCCAATAGCTCTGGAGAACACCAAATGAGCAAAGGCTGCTATAAATTCACTCATTACCAGCTCCTATCTATATTATCACCTGCCATGGTCTTCAGAGGAGCTGTTTCTTACCAAAGCTGCACATTGTACCCCTCTCCCCAATTATTGGTAATTTTAACTCCGTTGCACACAGACTCCTAAGTCATAGCCACATTCAGTTTGATTAAAGAAATGCCACTGTATCAGCACAGGTCTGCCATCTAAAACTTGGAATCTTGACAACTTTCTTGGTTTAGAAATAAAGGTTTATTATCCTTGTTATATCTTCGGTTCTTTAGGCATTGAATGAGGCAGAGTGTTGAAACAGCAACAAGTTTATTAACTCAGAACAGAAGCAGCCCTAAAGGCTACTGCACAGCTATTTATACAGGTAGCCTCTAGGTGGCAACCAATAGGTTTAAAGTAACAGTTTCCTGACGCTCAATTATTTTGGCCACCAAATGAGAAGAGAGAACTCATTGGAAAAGTTCCTGATGTTGGGAAAGATTGAAGGCAAAAGGAGAAGGGCCGGGAGAGGACGAGATGGGTAGATAGTGTCACTGATGCAATGAACATGAATTTGGAAAACTTGTAGGAGACAGTGGAGAATGGGGAGCCTGGCTTGCTATGGTCCATTGGCTCACAAAAAGTCAAGTACGACTTAGCAACACAACAACAACTCTGGGTAGTGCACAGTAACAAAAACAGATAATAAACTGAAAAGAAAACCTCCACATAATACTAAAACATACTGTACACACAATGAAAATATTGTGGGAAGTCAGCCCCCCAGAGAAGGAAATATTAAAAGGGCAGGAAAATATATTTCCTCAAAGGATCTTAAAGAGGCAGAAAAGCATGCCCAATTTTTCTTAATAGCCCCAGATCTCCCTCCCCCAAGCAGAAACCAGCTCTGTAGAAATGCAGATGTAAATAATCCATTCAGGAAGGTTGGCGGCCTCCAGCTAGAAGCTTAGGAAGACAAAGACACCTAAAATCTACATACCCCACCCAAAATCTAGGACAGGACATAATAGGATTAACACACAGATACCAAAGGGCACACTCAGACTCAGGTCAAAGTTAATGCCACAGGAACAACGCCACAAAGAAAAGGCTCCAGAGGGTATAAAAACCCACTCCCTACATGTGTTCGCTCTCTTTTCTGCCAGAGCCATCTTTCTGTCTGGCTCTCCTCTTCAATAAACTGCAACCTTCTTTCTAAAGCAGTCGCCATGTTGTTTGTCCCCGGCTTGGACTGAACCATGATGAAAGCGTTTCTTTCAACAATTGGATATACAGAAAAATAATGACTACCAAGCACCATAATAACAGCAATGAAGGGGGGGGGGTTTCCACTCAACACCAATATGTAGATTAGTTTTCAAGCAGGAACTCTGATATTTAAAGAAGCAGTATTCCTCAATGCAAGTCGGAGAATGCACCACGTGGTATAGTCCTCCAGTAGAAACCCTCCCCACATTTGAAGAAAAATATATATTTTTCCCATTCTGCAAGAATCATTTGCTCACACGCTATCCTGTTGTTGTTGTTTTTAATTCTCTGCTGACTTTGCCTATGCTATTTTCTCCATCAAATATTTATTTTTGAGCATCTCCTCTTTATAGTTCCTCTTTGAACCTCTGGACATAGACAAATGTAACTTCTGTTTTTGTGTTTCTAGTCCAGAGCCCTAGTCCTAGTCCAGAGGCTATTTAAAAACGATAAGCACATAAGTCACAATTCACAACTCACAAAAAAAATAGGACAAATTCCCTATTGTATTCACACTCACAACTACAATCTTCTGTTCAGGAAGTGTGTAATACCAATCATTTTAGCACTGGTCGAATATTAAAGTGAATTATCCTGCATTACTCTGTTCTTTACAGTATCTTATCTAAACTTAAAATGTGGAAAGATATAACCCATACAGTATACAATAATAGTTAGAAAGCAAAATATTTTGACTTCCTATGAAAGGCTAGATATAGCACTTCTCCAGTTTTGGAATAAGTCTGTAGTAAGCAAAACTTAATTTCCTTTTTTGGCTATTGCACGGGAGAATGCATTAGCACGTTCCACTTTCAGAAATAGTGTAATTCTGACAGGCTGGAGAGATAGCACCGCTTTGCTGTCATT
>NW_015389337.1:15574-17962 GCF_001527695.2 Protobothrops mucrosquamatus
GTCAAGCTATTCTCCAAAGCGCCTGAGGGCAGGACAAGAAGCAACGGGTGGAAACTAACCAAGGAGAGAAGCAACCTAGAACTAAGGAGAAACTTCCTGACAGTCAGAACAATTAATCAGTGGAACGAGTTGCCTCCAGAAGTTGTGAATGCTCCAACACTGAAAGTTTTTAAGAAGAGATTGGACAACCATTTGTCTGAAATGGTATAGAGGGTTGGACTACAAGACCTCCAAGATCCTTTCCAATTGTTATTCTTTTATTCTTTACCCCATCTGGTTAAGCATGGAATGTGTACATAACCATGATGTACAGTGGAAAAATAGCAACACTGGCAACCTTCCTCTGCTACCGTCCTCCCCCCCCCCCCGACATTTTGCTTGGGGATTATTCACAATTCATTGAGAAACTGTCTTTTGCAATTTTGGTGTGGCTAGCCTGAAAACCATTTAGGGAAGGAAACTAATCAGGGAACACCCACAGAAAAGTCGGCTAAAGGTATGGGTGGGTAGATGGAGGAATAGGGTTGACAGCTTGTTGTTGTTTTTAAACTCCTGAATCATTAGCACTTAGAAGATGGTGGATGAGATATTGCAGAGAAATATAAATAAAATATTGATTAATTAGATTCAAAGCGATCTAATCTAGCATTCTCTCTCCCATGGATTTCAACCAGATGTATCTTTAAGCCAGTAGTTCTAAATCCTGGTAGCTTGAAGAGTGTGGACTTCAACTCCCAAAATTCCCCAGCCAGCCATGCTGGCTAGGGAATGCTGGGAGTTGAAATCCCTCCCCCCTCTTCAAGTTGCAGGGTTGAGAAACACTGCTGACTGGGAATTCTGGGAGTTGAAGTCCATCCATCTACAATCTGTTAAAGGTGAGAAACACTGCTGGCTGAGGACTGCTGGGAGTTGAAGTCCAATCATGACAAACACTGTTCTAAGGCAGGGCTTTTCAACCTTTTCACCCATTGTACCACTTTTTGGATATGGCAATATCCGAGTACCACCAGTCACCTAGCAAGGTGTCAAAAACTTGATGACAAAAAAAGGAAAAAAGTGATAAAGTACAGATAGTCCTCGACTTACAACAGTTCGTTTAGTGACTGTTCGAAGTTACAATGGCACTGAAAAAAATGCCCCCCAAGCCACAGCCGAGCAAGATACCTGCCTGCCCGCCCGGCGGCGCTCTTCCTCCTGTCCGAGGTTTCCATTGTTGTGAGCATTTCTGTTGAGGATTGGCAGCGGAGGTGGGGTGGGAATGTTTGGTTTTTATTCTCCCTGTCTGCTGGGTGGTTGCAGCAGGTTTTGGTCACTTCACATGACCCTGGGACACTGTGACCGTCATAAATATGAATCAGTTGCCAAGCATCTGAATGTAAATCACAAGACCCTGGAGATGCTGCAACATTCCAGCTGATCAGCACTTCTTCTGGGCTCAGCAGAAGCACCAGGATCAGTGTTGCTTTCCAGCTGATAGGTGCTTCTTCAGGACTCAGCAGAAGCACCAGGATCAGCGCCAACCTCCAGCTGGAGCCTGGCACTGATCCTGGTGCTTCCACTGAGCCCTGACAATCCTGAAGAAGCGCTGATCCTGGTGCTTCCGCTGAGCCCTGACAGCCCTGCAGCTCCAGCCATCTCTCACTCAGGCTTGTGCAGTGCTGCCACCGGTTCAGCTCATTCCCCTCCCCCTCACTTTTCTAGGATGGTTGCGTACCACTTGCCAGATGCCAATGTACCACAGGTGGTACCCGTACCACTGGTTGAAAAGCCTTGCTCTAAGGCTAAGCCAACATTGTGAATGTAGAAGACACACACAGACACACAGACACACACACACACACACACTAATACATACATACATTATGATGCTTTTTTTGGCTGCTTCAAGAATCCAAATACCACTAACCACTAATCTCATTTTGAATGCATTTAAGAAAGCCCCCCTCCCCGATTTGTTTATTCTCTGCATTTCCATATCACCACAACTGTACATCTCTAGGATTTAGTCATAATAACGATAAACCTGATAGAAACCAGCAACATAGTCCCTTCTAAAATCAGAGGTGTTGAAAATGGGGAAAGCCATGTTGAAACTGCATTTTCAAAGATGACTTATGTAGGCGATAAACAAATCTCAGCTAACATCGTCCAGAGAGTTGATGTCTTCTGGACCGACTTAGCTAGAAAAAGTTTGCATTAGTTAGTGACCGTATGTGTGTCATCTATGATTCATCTAAGGGTCAAGAATCCATCAGAAATACAAAATACATTGCTCAAGTTTAACACAAACAGTGATTTGCTTCCAGAGAATCTGCATGAGTCATTACTGTGTCTCCCAAATAAATAATGATGGTAGGCAAGAAAGATGTGATGTGTATGATCAACTGT
>NW_015389337.1:18041-22425 GCF_001527695.2 Protobothrops mucrosquamatus
GTTTGCATTAGTTAGTGACCGTATGTGTGTCATCTATGATTCATCTAAGGGTCAAGAATCCATCAGAAATACAAAATACATTGCTCAAGTTTAACACAAACAGTGATTTGCTTCCAGAGAATCTGCATGAGTCATTACTGTGTCTCCCAAATAAATAATGATGGTAGGCAAGAAAGATGTGATGTGTATGATCAACTGTATTATCTCCATGTTTTTTTTAAATTTGGGCTCATCCAAGGGGCTTCACATGGATCTGGCTTACCCCATAAGCAGCTTCCAACCCAAGCTAATACGTTCAGATCCTCCTTTGCATCAATAGGTAATCAAATCTTCTTTTCTTCTCATGTTGATGTGATTACAGGTAGAATATAATATTATAATAATAATAATAATAATAATAATAATAATAATAATAATAATAATAATAATAATAATAATAATAATAATAATAATATAACAATAATAATAATAAAGTTGGAAGGGACCTTGGAGGTCATCGAGTCCAACCCCCTGCTCAGGCAGGAAACCCTATACCATTTCGGACAGATGGCTGTCCAGTCTCTTCTTAAAAACTTCCAGTGTTGGAGCATTCACCACTTCTGGAGGCAGGTTGTTCCACTGGTTAATTGTTCTAACTGTCTCCTTAGTTCTAGGTTGCTTCTCTCCTTGATTAGTTTCCATCCGTTGCTTCTTGTCTTGCCTTCAGGCGCCTTGGAGAATAGCTTGACTCCCTCTTCTTTGTGGCAGCCCCTGAGATATTGGAACACTGCTGTCATGTCCCCCCTCGCCCTTCTCTTTGTTAAACTAGACATACCCAATTCCAGCAGCCGTTCCTTATATGTTTTAGCCTCCAGTCCCCTAATCATCTTTGTTGCTCTTCTCTGTACACTTTCTAGAGTCTCAGCATCTTTTTTATATTGTGGTGACCAAAACTGAATGCAGTATTCCAAGTGTGGTCTTACCAAGGTATTGTAAAGTGGTATTAATACTTCTATTAATACTAATAGCATAGCATAGCATAGCATAGCATAGCATAGCATAGCATAGCATAGCATAGCATAGCATAGCATAGCATAGAATAGCATAGAATAGAATAGAATAGAATAGAATAGAATAGAATAGGAGCTGGAAGGTACTTAGAGGTCTTCTGGTCCAGCCCCTTGCTCAACCAGGAGAACCTAAACCATTTCATACAATTGACTGTCTAGTCTCTTCTTAAAAACCTCCAGTGATGGAGCACCCATGATTTCTGAAGACAAAGCTGTTCCACTAGTTAATTTTCCTCACTGTTAGGAAGTTTCTCTTTAATTCCAGGTTGCTTGTCTCTTTGATTAGTTTCCAATCATAGTTTCTTGTCCTGCCCTCTGGTGCTTTGGAGAATAGTTTGACCCCCTCTTCTTTGTGGCAGCGCCTCAAATACTGGAAAACTGCTGTCATGTTGCCCCTATTTTTTCTTTTCTTTAGGCTAGCCAAACCTAAATCCTGCAGCCATTCTCCAGAGCACCTGAAGCAGGACAAGAAGCACTAGATCACACATGTCAAACGTGATGTTGCACGACGTATTGGAGCTTTTCGGCAATGGGATGGGCGCGGTTTGACACCCCTGCAATAGATGGAAACTAATCAAGGAGAGAAGCAACTTAGAACTAAGGAGAAATTTTCTGACAGAACAATTAATCAGTTGAGTAACTTGCCTACAGAAGTTGTGAATGCTCCAACACTGAAAATTTTTAAGAAGAGATTGGACAGCCATTTGTCTGAAATGATATAGGGTTTCCTGTCTGAGCAGGGGGTTGGACTAGATGACCTGCAAGACCCCTTCCAACTCTGTTATTCTATTCTGTTCTGTTCTGTTCTGTTCTGTTCTGTTCTGTTCCGTTCCGTTCCGTTCCGTTCCGTTTCATTCCATTCCATTCCATTCCATTCTATTCTATTCTATTCTATTCTATTCTATTCTATTCTATTCTATTCTATTCTATTCTATTCTATTCTTTACGATAGTTGTAGCATTCCTGAGTTATATGATTGCCATTTGAGACCCCCCAGCCAAATTCTGACAAGCAAAGTCAGAGGGGGGAAGATGGATTTGCTTAACGGCCATGTGATTCACTTAACTGCAATGGTTCACTTAAAACCATGGTAAGAAAGGTCATAAAATGGCCCATGATATACTGAACAACGGCCTTGCTTAGCAACAGAAACGTCGGGCTGAATTGTGGTCATGCATCAAGGGCTCCTGTACCCTTTTTTGTGAACAGTGAATTCAACACTGAGCTGTGTGACTGTTGAAGTGTTATCCTTAAACTCTGATCAGCCATCATTTTTAGCTTTTCCTTGGGATGTTTAGTCTGTGTCTCCTCACTCTGCTCAACCTGGATGGGTATACATAAATAGTCCTCCAGGTAGTGGACCAATGGCCTCAAGCAGACCTATGTTTAGTCACCCAGTGATCTGTCCTTCCAAAAAGAAGGCCATTCTAAGTGTAAACCCTTTAGCTTTGATAGAACAAGAATCCAAGTTTACTATGCATTTTTTTTCCTCCTGTTTAAACTGGGTCTGATTTCTATTTCCCAGAGAATTGCATGATTCTGCCCCCCTAGACTGAACATCTAGAGAAGATATATTGAGAGTCCTGTCTGTTCCTCTCCCCCTACTCTGACAAATAGGGTGTGAGCCCTTCCCCATGGTAGGACGATGGTGGAATATGCTGCCTAAAAATGTATGCTTGGTTTTGATCCTTTTTTTCTTTCAGTAGGATTTTGATGTCTAGTGAGTATTACCTCTAGTAAGTGAAGAACCATGGTGGCACAGTGGTTAGAACAGTGATGGCGAGCTTTTTAGAGACTGAGTGCCCAAACTGCAACCCAAAACCCACTTATGCATCGTCGAGTGCCGGGTGGGTGTGGCCCATTGGCTGGGCGTGGCCCATTGGCTGGGCGTGGCCCATTGACTGGGCATGGCTGCGGTGGTAACGGCAGACTGGGTGGGACTAAAAAGTTCAATCAATCAATTCCAACTTTGTAAGATCTTTTTTTTTTCCTGCGAGAAGTTGAAATTGACTGATTGAACTTTTTTTTTTTTGCACATGGCGAAAAGGTTTTATAAAACCCAGCTAAAGGCCTAGGACTGGGGCGACAGTGCGTGTGCCCACAGAGAGGGCTCTGAGTGTCGCCTCTGGCACCCGTGCCATAGGTTCGCCACCACTAGGTTAGAATGTAGTATTGCAGGCTAACTCGCTGCTTGCTGCCAGGAGCTTGATTCTGACTGGCTCAAGGTTGACTCAGCCTTCCATCCTTCAGAGGTCAGTAAAATGAGGACCCAGATCATTGGGGGCAATATGCTGACTCTGCAAACCATTTAGCACTATGAAGCGGTATATAAGTCTATTGCTAGTGCTATTTGTGGTTGGGCATCCAGCAATGGTGTGATGATTTGTTTGACGTGGGCTTTGCTGCAGTGTGTTTAGTGTAGGCTCTTTTTTTTTTTTTGCATTGTTTTGAATACCTGGAATCTGCATTGATTGTGGGGAGGGGGGGTGCATATAAATCTTGTGAAATAATGAACGCTGTGAAATAAATAACATTCTGTAGGTTATGCTTGAACATCAGTGTTCTATGATCACTCCAGATCTATCGTAAAATGGACTATCTTAATAAACGTTCCAAAGCGATAGTATGGTGATATGCAGTTCCTGAAATTTAAGCATGCTTCCTCTATTCCAGACGCCAACATAAGATGAGCTGATGCAAAGAGGCGTCTGTAGGACTTGGTGGAAAAGTGGAAAGAAAGACCAAAAAAAAAAAAAAAAAGAAAAAAAAAAGTGAAGGCAAATGAAGGCTGACAATGGTGCAGAGTAGGCTTGGTGCAAAACAGAGGAAGTGAGGGAAGTTGAAATTGCTTATCTTCTTGAATTATAGCCTTGCCACACTCTTCTTTTGCATGGTTGATTTTTCTGTCCTTGCAAAACACAGGACACAATTTCTTTCTTCATTAGACACAGCCATTTCTCCACTCCCTTTGAGTAAAGGATAAACGGGCAATATATTGTAGCCTAGGAATAGAGTTAGGACCTTCCATATTTCAACAGAATAGAAAAGAATATTTTATTTGGCCAAGCGGGATTAGACGCACCAGGAATTTATCTTTGGTGCAGAAGCTTCTAGCTGCCCAGTTTGAGGGGAGATATATTTTCAGTCTGGCAAGATTCTGTTAATGTAACCTTACAGTAAAGTTGGAGCTAATACTTTTGGATGTGCTTCTGGTGTGTACCACATTGCAAGGCTGACAACGGAGCTTGGGACGGCCTGGGGGAGGGCAACTAATGAACGGTGGATCATATACAACACAGATCAGGCCACTAACAATAATTTGATGCTTCTATTGT
>NW_015389337.1:23196-38731 GCF_001527695.2 Protobothrops mucrosquamatus
TATTTTCAGTCTGGCAAGATTCTGTTAATGTAACCTTACAGTAAAGTTGGAGCTAATACTTTTGGATGTGCTTCTGGTGTGTACCACATTGCAAGGCTGACAACGGAGCTTGGGACGGCCTGGGGGAGGGCAACTAATGAACGGTGGATCATATACAACACAGATCAGGCCACTAACAATAATTTGATGCTTCTATTGTTTTTTTATTACTCTTATTGCTTTAAAATGTTTTGAGTATTTCAATTTAATTTTTTTTTTAATTGTAAGCCACCCAAAGTGATTGACAGAGAGGGGCAGCTATAGAAATTGAAAAAAAAATAAATGAACGAATAAACAAAATAATTAATCAATTAAATAAATATCTATATAAATAAAAATGTAACTGTCGTTTGTTCAAAATCTTAAATCTCCGAAAATTCTTCACCGATTGCTTTGAAATTTTGACACAACGTTGCATTCGAATACGCGCGTGTTTTTATATACCTACTATTATATAGATGTCACACCTGTCATATAGATGTCACATATAGATGTCACATATAGATGACATATAGATTTCACACCAATTCGATTGGCGTTTGCAATCACCATCAACAAAGCTCAGGGCCAATCTTTAGAATTGTGCGGTTTAGATCTAGACACAGATTGCTTCTCACATGGACAATTATATGTTGCGTGTTCTAGAGTCGGCAAACCAGACAATCTCTATATCTGCACAGACAATGCAACAACAAAAAATATTGTATACCCACAAGCATTGTGAAATTAAACGTATTAGAAACGTGCACTTTCTCTTTTCTTTCTTTTCCATTTAACCAGACTGAGCCACAGCAACGTGTGGCCAGGTACAGTTAGTATACAATAAAAATGAATGAAGAAATGAATAAATTGGCCACAATTTCCTCATTTGGCCTTTTTGTTTGGAACAAAGTGCCAAAGTCCTCGACTTATGACCACAACATAGTCCAAAATTTCTGTTGCTAAGCAAGACAGTCGTTAAGGCAGTTTTGCCCCAGTTTACGACCTTTCTTGCCACAGTTGTTAAGTTAGTAACTGCAATTAAGTTAGTGACACGGTTGTTAAGTGAATCTGGCTTCCCCATGGACTTTGCTTTGTCAGAAGGTCGCAAAAGGTGATCACATGACCCCGGCACAGTGCGAGCGTCATAAATGTGAGCCAGTGGCCAAGCGTCTGAATTTTGATCACGTGACCGCGGGGGATGCTGCAATGGCTGCAAGTGTGAAAAATGGTTATAGCTCACTACACAACTGTCACTAAACAAACTGTTGCAAGTTGAGGACTGCCTCTGTGCATGTTAAGCCTATGGGTAACATTCAGTTTGTACTTCCTTCATCCCAGATAATGAGAGAAGGGCTCTGGAGACCGAAGATGCAAAGAATCCCTAAGTTTACTCTTTCCAAGAGTACATGTAGCATGTGCAGAAGGATAAAGGCAGACATGAAGACAAGCTTGATGAGTCATTTCCTCCAGAAATTACTACTGACGCTTTAATCTTCTATTTTGGCCTCTGCATCTCCCCACATACTTCCCCCTCTGATTCTTGAGGCAGCTTCCCTTTTATCTCGGCTGCCCTGTGCGAATCAGCGACATTAAGCCATGGCTGAAACACCCACTTCTGGAAAGCAAAAGTTTCCCCCCATTCACTGACTCTTACAAGGCTTGGATGCAGCCGGCCGTCAACAGCTGAGGATGGAGTCTGCACAGCTGTTTTTCTATTTCTCAGCCGTCGCTGGCAAGTGCCTTCTTTTATATATATATATGTATATTCTTAAGAGTACTAAAAACAGAAAGGTGATTCCTGGGTAAACTCATATCAGCTGGCATAAAAATGCGTGAACACCAGGAAGTTTATAAAGCTATAAAAGTTTAATAAAACACAATACCAAGCTTTCGCTGGCAACTGTCAGCATCATCAGGGTAACTTCCAGGCTTCCCCATCGACTGGAAGTTACCCTGATGATGCTGACAGTTGCCAGCAAAAGCTTGGTATTGTGTTTTATTAAACTTTTATAGTTTTATAAACTTCCTGGAGTTCACGCATTTTTATGCCAGCTGATATATATGTGTGTGTGTATATATATCAGGGTTATTGTGGAGTTTATGATTCTTATTCTCTTGCATTTGTTAGGTGCAGTTGTTCATTCGTTAATTAATTTACCGTATTATATATTTTTTTTATCCAAGTAGCTCAAGGCAGTGAATATATCTACCAATCCTTCCTTCTCCTATTTTCCCCACAATGATAATCTTGTGAGGTGGGTTGGGCTGAGAAAGAAAATGACTGGTTCAAAGTCATCTAGCTGGCTTTTATGGCTAAGGCGGGACTTGAACTCACCTCTTGTGGTTTCTAACCAGATGCCTTAACCACTAGACCAGGGTGCTCTCCAAACTTGGCAACGTTAAGACTTGTGGACTTCAACTTCCAGAATTCTTCAGCCAGCCATGTGTGGAGATTCCTGCACTAGACCAGAATGGCTTTCTAGATTGCTTCATTATTTGTTCCTCTCTCTGTATTTTCTCTCTAATCTGCTTCTCTTACATTATACTTCTCTGGCATTATAGGG
Organism: Protobothrops mucrosquamatus; assembly: GCF_001527695.2. Lineage (NCBI taxonomy): Eukaryota > Metazoa > Chordata > Lepidosauria > Squamata > Viperidae > Protobothrops > Protobothrops mucrosquamatus. Next base: position 25,782 of record NW_015389337.1, read on the forward strand.
ATAGAATCAAGATCGCGTGAAGTATTAATACCACTTTACAATGCCTTGGTAAGGCCACACTTGGAATACTGCATCCAGTTTTGGTCACCGCGATGTACAAAAGATGTTGAGACTCTAGAAAGAGTACAGAGAAGAGCAACAAAGATGATTAGGGGACTGGAGGCTAAAACATATAAGGAACGATTGCTGGAATTGGGTATGTCTAGTTTAACGAAGAGAAGGACGAGGGGGGACATGATAGCAGTGTTCCAATATCTCAGGGGCTGCCCCAAAGAAGAGGGAGTCAAGCTATTCTCCAAAGCGCCTGAAGGCAGGACGAGAAGGAACGGATGGAAACTAACCAAAGAGAGAAGCAACCTAGAACTAAGGAGAAACTTCCTGACAGTGAGAACAATTAACCAGTGGAACAACCTGCCTCCAGAAGCAGTGAATGCTCCAACACTGGAAGTTTTTAAGAAGAGACTGGACAGCCATTTGTCTGAAATGGTATAGGGTTTCCTGCCTGAGCAGGGGGTTGGACTAAATGACCTCCAAGGTCCCTTCCAACTTTATTATTATTATTATTATTATTATTATTATTATTATTATTATTATTATTATTATTATTATTATTATTATTATTACTGCTGCAGGCAAACTTTGGATGTTTTTCAAGAAAAATGAATTGAAGTTTAGAAAGTATAGAGAAACAAAGTCTGGGGATGCAGGAGACAATGTTTTGGGAAAGCTATCTAAAATGCAGGTAGTCTTCCCATTCATTTATTTAGCGACCATTCAAAATTGCAGCAGCACTGAAAAAAGTGACATGATGGGTCATTGCCTTTACGACCATCACAGCATCCCAATGATCAGGTCATCAGAATTCAGGCACTTGGCAACCAGCATGTACTGTGGATGGTTGCAGCATCCAGGATCATGTGATAACTGTTTGTGACTTTCCCAGCCGGCTTCTTGACAAGCAAACTCAATGGGGGAAGCTGGATTCACTTACTGATGACACGATTCACTTAATAACTGCAATGATTCACTTGACAAGTGAGACAAAAATTCTAGAATCAAGAATCAGAATAGAGCTGGAAGGGACCTTGGAGGTCTTCTAGTCCATCCCCCTGCTCAAGCAGATCCTATACCATTTCAGACAAGTGACAGTCCAGTCTCTTCTTAAAGCCTCCAGTGATGAAGCACCCACAATGTCTGAAGGCAAGCTGTTCCACTGGTTAATTGTCCTCGCTGTTAGGAAGTTTCTCCTTCATTCCAGGTTGCTTCTCTCTTTGATTCGTTTCCACTCAGTGGTGGGATTCAAATACCTGAACAACTGATTCTCTGCGTGGATGCCACTTCCGGAAATCCGTTCTTAGTCGGGGAGGCTTCCCAGGCCCAGAACACCCCACTGGAAGTGTGTGGATGCCAGTTCCAGAAATCCATTTTGACCCTTGGAGACCTGGGGGAGGCTTCCCAGGCTCAGAATGGACTTAATAATAATAATAATAATAATAATAATAATAATAATAATAGTAGTAGTAGTAGTAGTAGTAGTAGTAGTAGTAGTAGTAGTAGTAGTAAAGTTGGAAGGGACCTTGGAGGTCATCTAGTCCAACCCCCTGCTTAGGCATGAAACCCTATATCATTTCAGACAGATGGCTGTCCAGTCTCTTCTTGAAAACTTCCAGTGCTGGAGCATTCACTGCTTCTGGAGGCAGGTTGTTCCACTGGTTAATTGTTCTAACTGTCAGGAAGTTTCTCCTTAGTTCTAGGTTGCTTCTTTCTTTGGTTAGCTTCCAACCGTTGCTTCTTGTCCTGCCTTCAGGCGCCTTGGAAAATAGCTTGACTCCCTCTTCTTTGTGGCAGCCCCTGAGATGGATGCCACTTCCGGAAGTGGCATCCATGCACTTCCAGCAGCCCGTTCTGGGCCTTGCGAAAAGGGCTAGGAGATCAGCCGATTCGCTGAACTGAACAAAAAATTAGCTACCAATTCTACCGAACCAGTGCGAACTAACTGAATCCCATCACTGTTTCCACCCATTGTTTCTTGTCTTGCCTTCATGTGCTTTGGAAAATAGGTGGACCCCCCCCCTCCTCTTTGTGGCAGCCCCTCAAATACTGGAATATTGCTATCATGTCACCCCAAGTCCTTCTTTTCTCTAGACTAGTCAAACCCAAATCCTGCAACCATTCTTCTTTAGTCTCCAGGCCTTTAATCATCTTAATTGCTCTTCTCTGTACTTTTTCCAAAGTCTCAACATCTTTTTGTAATGTGGTGAACAAAACTGGATGCAGTATTCCAGGTGTGGTCTTACTAAGGCTTTATAAAGCGGTACTAATACGTCACGTGATTTTGATTCTGTACCTCTATTTATACAACCAAGGATTGTATTAGCTTTTTTGGCTACTGCCCCACACTGCTGGCTCACGTTTAAGCTATTGTTCACTAGGACTCCCTCTCACAGTTACTGTTTTTGAGCCAGATTTTGCCTAATCTGTAAAAAGGGTGTAAAATCAGGTGTAACTCAGTTAACCTTTTTTTAGCAATGAAAATTTTGCTCCCAATTATGGCCATGGGCCAAGGACTATCTGTACAACAGTGCGGTTATTTAATACAGAATTGGGATTTGATTCAGCAAATTATGCAAAGATTAGTATCATTGAGTCTTGTGGGGTTTACTCACATGCACATATGGATTGTACCATAAAATATTCATTTATGATTTTCATCATTTACTTATTGGAGTAATTTTTATTTATTACAAATAGTGAACCGGGAGGGGTGTGTGTGTATTCTGTACCAATATGGAAGTTGCTATATGCCTTTAGACCTCCCAGCATTGGAACCCAGCTTACAAATACTGTTGCTTTGAATAAAAAGGAAAAAAGGTAGGATAGAATTGGAGGAAATTGTATAATTTACATGATTTGCATAAGAACACTGTGGTACCTATGGTGTGACTTTGGCTTCTAGCAGATACCTGTGGTAGTGTTCTCACATTACAAATGGTTTGTAAACCATGGCTTAGAGCTTTGCAAACCTGGTCAATGGTAGTTGAATCAATGAACAGAGTTTAAGCGAACCTTGGTTTAAAATGATGTGGAAAATCAATTGTAGATTTGTTTCCTGACTCCTGTACAGACTCCAGAAAGGGTGCAAAGAAGAGCAAAAAAGATGATTAGGGGACTAATGGTTGCTGGAATTGGGTATGTCTAGTTTAACAAAGAGAAGGACGAGGGGGGACATGATAGCAATGTTCCAACATTTGAGGGGCTGCCACGAAGAAGAGGGAGTCAAGCTATTCTCCAAAGCACCTGAAGGCAGGACAAGAAGCAACGGATGGAAACTAATCAAGGAGAGAAGCAACCTAGAACTAAGGAGAAATTTCCTGACAGTGAGAACAATTAATTAGTGGAACGGCTCCAGAAGTTGTGACTGCTCCAACACTGGAAGTTTTTAAGAAGAGACTGGACGGCCATTTGTCTGAAATGGTATAGGGCAGTGGTGGCGAACCTATGGCACGTGTGCCAGAGGCGGCACTCAGAGACCTCTCTGTTGGCACGTGTGCAACTGCCACCAGCACAGGTCCATCAGGCCGCTACTGCCGCCTAGAGCAGGAGCCCCGCCCACCACAAAGGAGGCGAAGCGGCCGACTAGCAAGCTCAAGTAGAAGTGGTAGAGCAGAGGTCACCAACCATTGTTGATTGGTGGACTGGAAGAAAAGAGAGGGGGAAGCATTTTACATGTGTGCATGTGCGCACAGGGCCGCAAGCACGCACGCACTGCATATGGGGCAGGGCTAGTGCCTGCGTGATACTCACTAGCCCTGCCCTGTTCTTGCACGGTGCAGTGCCTTGTATCTGCACCCCATGGCACGCCGGCAGCCATTTTTGCCCCTTGCAGCATGGTGGCCCATTTTTGCAGCCCCGATTTTTGGATGCCAGAGGTGGCACTCAGAGGTGCCTCCCTGCCCTTCCCTGAGGGCACCACAATGCTGATGCGGTCTTGGCACGTTGCAATAAATAAGTGGGTTTGGGGTTGCGGTTTGGGCACTCGGTCTCTAAAAGGTTCACCATCACTGGCATAGGGTCTCCTGCTTGAGCAGGGGGTTGGACTAAAAGACCTCCAAGGTCCCTTCCAACTTTGCTATTCTATAATCTGTAATCTCTGATCTTTTCTCCAAATAACATATAATGAACAGTTTAGAACGATGTGGAAGAATTCAGCCAAAGTTCAGTTCTTTATTTGCTCACACATTATAGACAAAATCTTGCATGACTGTCCAGGGAATTCTGGGAATTGAAGTCCATAGGTCTTAAAGTTGCCAAAGTTGGACATTTCTGGTTTATATACTGTACAGTATATAAACCAGAAGGCCCATCTATTCCGTGCGGCCGGCCTGGCGTAGTTTGATTATGTTTTAGTGGGGTTTTTTGTATGGGTGTGTTTTTAGAACAGGCCCGTTATTTAATTTGATTTTAGAACTGCCTATATTTATCATGGTTTTTATTATCGCCTGTTCACTGCCCTGAGTCCCGTAAGGGAGATAGGGCGGTATATAAATTCAATAAATAAATAAATAAATAAATATGATATACAATAGAGGATTAACCTATGTAAAGTAGGACATATATGGCTCTCTAGGTCCATTGGTCAGCCATGTGTATAAGCCATTAATGGGTCCCTCCTAGGTGAGCATGTCTAATTTCCTTTTATGGCTGTCTAAGCTATGGCCATCACATGCTCTTTTCTGAATTACGTAAGGTCTGAAGACATTGGGAAGACAATGGGAATTGAAGGTCATCTTGCTCTAAACTGATGCCTTCAAAAAGGTATATTGTGCAATGCAATCACTCAGTATTTTTCCGCCGATTCTTCACACTTTTTAATTTCCATGAAACATCCCCTTCAGCAGGATCTCACAAAGTTTCCTTTTCTCGCTCAAAAGTATGCAACTTTTTTTTGGGGGGGGGGCAAGAACACACCTTTAAGTGGTGTGCTGGAAATTAACTCTAAAATGTAAGCAGAGCCAACTTAAAAAAAGAAGAAGAATGGAATTCAACACAATTAGGTTTAAATTTAAAATTCAAGTCATCCTTGGCTTGAATCACTTGTGTGTGAGATGGCTGGCTGTATACTGTAAATTTGACAATTTATTTTCCACATCATTTTAAACCCAGGTTTAAACTCTGTTCATTGATTCAACTCCCATTGACCAGGTTTGCAAAGCTCTAAGCCATGGTTTACAAACCATTTGTAATGTGAGAACACTACCATAGGTATCTGCTAGAAGCCACAGTGAAAACCGTAGGTACCACAGTGTTCTTATGCAAAAGAAATGCCAAAAACCCCCCACAAACCCCACTATCTGAAGCAGCATTCTGAAAATCCCTTCAAATTATTAGAGAGCAGTAACATTCTTACACATCCAAGCAATTTAAATAGGAAAGAGGCGATCGAGGGTTGTCTAGATCATGGCTTTTCAACCTTTTCACAGATTGTACCACTTTTAGGACATGACAATATTTGAGTACCATCGGTGCTTAGCAAGGTGTCGAAAACTTGATGACAAAAAAAAGGGGAAATAAGTACCGGTTTTACTTTCTTCGGTGGCGGTTCCTTTGCTGAATCACTTTCCCTTTGCACTGACGAATGTATGATGAATTTATCCATATTTATTAATATGCACCACTTCCTTGGTGGTCAGGTGGCTGGTCGGCCCATCTTCCTCTCTCCCTCTCCTCTACTCCTTTGTTGGCCCCTCTGCTTGTCTCACAGAAGCCTCTCCTCTTCTCCCTCTCTCTTTCTCCATCCCTTTCTCTTTCTCTGTCGTCTTTTTTTCTCTCCCTCTCCCACCAAAATCTCCTCCTTTCCTAATCTCTCCCCTCTCCCGCCTCCTCCTCCTTTTCCCTTCCGGGGGCAACACTCTCTGGGGCTCAGGGAGAGCTCCAGCATCAGTCGCTATCCCAGTCTCACTCCCCCATGCAGTCACCCACTCCCCGGCTGGCCACTGTATACAGCACTGATCAGCTGGAGCTGCGTCGGCCGATCCAGGGCCCTCAGCAGAGCCTCAGCCACACCGCAGCTCCAGCTGACTCTCTGCCCAAAGACTGCGTGCGGCTGCCGGCCACCCCCAAGGCTGCTGGAAGAGCCAATCAGCTAGACCAAGGCTTTTCAACCAGTGGTACGGGTCCCACCTGTGGTACATTGGCACCTGGCAGGTGGTACGCAACCATCCTAGAAAAATGGTAGCAGGGGAGGGGAATGAGCTGAACCGGTGGCAGCACCGCACAAGCCTGAGAGAGAGATGGCTGGAGCTGCAGGGCTGTCAGGGCTCAGCGGAAGCGCCAGGATCAGCACTTCTTCGGGGCTGTCAGGGCTCAGTGGAAGCATCAGGATCAGCGCCAGGCTCCAGCTGGAGCTCAGCACTGATCCTGGCGCTTCTGCTGAGCCCTGAAGAAGCGCCGATCAGCTGGAATGTTGCAGCATCTCCAGGGTCTTGTGATTTACATTCAGATGCTTGGCAACTGATTCATATTTATGACGGTCACTGTGTCCCAGGGTCATGTGAAGTGACCAAAACCTGCTGCAACCACCCAGCAGACGGGGGGAATAAAAACCAAACACTCCCTAACCCCACCCTCACTGCCAATCCTCAACAGAAATGCTCACAATAATGGAAATCTCGGATAGGAGGAAGAGCGCCACCAGGTGGGCAGGCAGGTGTCTTGCTCGGCTGTGGCTTGGGGGGCACTTTTTTCAGTGCCATTGTAACTTCGAACAGTCACTAAGTGAACTGTTGTAAGTCGAGGACTACCTGTACTTTATCACTTTTTTCCTTTTTTGGGGGGTGGTTATCAAGTTTTTGACACCTTGCTAGGCGACTGGTGGTACTTGGATATTGCTATATCCTAAAAGTGGTACAATGGGTGCAAAGGTTGAAAAGCCCTGAGCTAGAGCCATGTGAGCCAATCCTGGGCCCCTTTCAACGCTGTAATTCTATGTTCTGTGTTCTGTTAAGGCACACATACATTCATGCTGAGCTCAATTTCAAACCTCCTGTAAACAATCTGACAGTGTAAGTTGTGACGTGCCGGCAGCATCTGTTCATTGACACATCTGGCAATTCCCAAGGAGTCATTTCATCAATAAGAAGCAGTGGTGGAAAGCATTTTATCATTAACGTGTGCTTCAATGATATAACTTTAATTAAATACCCTTGATAAAATCAGTCCCCGGGCCTTACTCTTTTTTTCATTCCTGTAACAGCAAAAATGACAAACCAATTGCAATTTGGATCAGGGTGATGGTTGCCTTCATTGCATGTCTGGTAGTTCACATCAGTCCTACATCAAAGGGGTAATGAGAGATTTTGCCAGCCCATCTTTGAGTCTCTGATCAGCATTCAGAATAACAGAGTTGGAAGGGACCTTGGGGGGTCTTCTAGTCCAACCCCCTGCTCAAGCAGGAGACACTCTATCCCTCCAGTCAAATGGCTATCCAGTCTCTTCTTGAAAACCTCCAGTGATGGACACTCACAGCTTCCAGAGGCAAGCCTTCCATTGATTAATTGTGGATGTGTAGTATCTGGGACACTACACATCCTCTTCACGACCTATTTTCCTTGTTCCCTTCTGGGAGGAGGAGGCTTCGTGATATCCGAAGCAGAACATCCAGATTCAGCCAGAGTTTCGTTCCATACAGCATTAACCTCGTGAACTCTCAAGCTTCCTCCTTCCGTTATATATTCAAGATGGACAATATTTAATATTTATTTGCTACGTATATGTAGGGATGTGGGTCTGTACATATGTTGTTCATAGTATGTTTAGGTGTGTGTCATGTATGTGTCTCACTTTGAGAGCGGGCAACTAAATTTCATTTTTGATGTGTGCCATTGTGCCCACAGTATAAAAATGACAATAAAGATTATCTTATCATCTTATCTTATCTTATCTTATCTTATCTTATCTTATCTTATCTTATCTTATCTTATCTTATCTTATCCTATCTATCTTATCTATCTTATCTTATCTTATCTTATCTTATCTTATCTTGTCTTGTCTTGTCTTGTCTTGTCTTGTCTTGTCTTGTCTTGTCTTGTCTTATCTTATCTTATCTTATCTTATCTTTCACTGTGAGGAAATTTTCTCCTTAATTCTAGGTTGCTTCTCTCTTTGATTAATCTTCCATCTGTTACTACTTGTCCTGCCCTCAGCTGTTTGGAGAATAGGACAATCCCACTCTTCTCTATGACAACCCCTCAAACACTGGAAGACTGCTATCCTGTCACCTCTGGTCCTTCTCTTTGTTAGATTAGATACCTAGTTCCTGTAACAGTTCACCTTCCGGTTTAGCCTCCAGCCCCTTAATCATCTTTGTGGCTTTTCTCTGCATTATTTCTAGGGTCTCAGCATCTTTTTTTGTATTGTGGTGACCAGAACTGGATGCAGTATTCCAAATGTGGTCTTGCTAGTGCAGTATAAATCAATACTAACACTTTACATAGGAAAGAATGTAACTGTGATGTCATTGGTCTCTCGCGCCTCTCCAGAGCTCCTGAGGGCATTTGAATGAGCAAAGCAGATGATAGGTGATTTTGTTTATTTTATTTAACGTATGGCATCTACAGAGGTCATGCAAGGTATGAATTATAGACTACTTCCGCCATGGTGCACCCCCGGCAAAGTTCTGTCACAACAGAGTGGCTAAAAGTCTATACACACAGCAACCAAACTGGACATTGCATCCCCGATGGTCAAAAACTACAGCGCAACAACGACGGGTGATGGGGGAATATGAAAATACAGAAATAGAGATTGATGTGTGTGTGTGTGTATATAAGGATAGAGACCCAGGGTCTAGTCCACCTTTAGGCATGGAAGACAGGTAGGGTAGCTAGGTCCCCAACCTTTTTTGCTTCACGGACCGGTGATGGCAGTGTGTGTGGGAAATGATTTCATGCACGCTGTTAGACCGTCCTGGCTTGTGTCCCAAACAAAACGCCAGCAGACAGGAACGGCAAACCAACAACACGTTTATTCAATGTTGAAGTAAAGTTAGCTCTGGGAGTTGCTTTCCCGCAGCGTGCTTTGTACCCCTCCGCCCCGCCCATCCCGGGCCCGCCCCGCCTAATACCTCCCCCATAGTCAGCCAGTTCCTCCAGTGGAAACACCTGGGGATTGTCAGGCCCAGCGTCCTTTCAGCGTTTGTTCAGCTACTCGCCGCCCATCGGCCCCCCGCCCCCTTCAGATCCCATTCAGCTGCTTGCCGCCCCGACGATGTCCCACCGGCCCCGCCCCTTCAGGCCCCGTTCAGCTGCTCGCCCCATGCATCGGCGGGCAGACCGCAGCTCGGCGCCGCCCGATGACGTCCCGATGCTGTTGTCCCCGTTCAGCTGCTCGCCCCACGCATCGGCGGGCAGACCGCAGCTCGGCGCCGCCCGATGATGTCCCGATGCTGTTGTCCCCGTTCAGCTGCTCGCCCCACGCATCGGCGGGCAGGCGCCGTCCGCCCGTCAGACCGCAGCCCGGCGCCGCCCGATGACGTCCTGATGCTGTCGTCCCAACGGCCGGGAACCAGAGGGAGCAGCAGACACCATGCGGCACCGGAGCAGCCAGAGGGGACGGGACGCTAGAGGGTGAGGGTACGAGCTTCCTCCGGTCCGGTACAGCGTGCGGCGACGGGGCAAGCAGAAGGGGACGGGACGCCAGAGGGTGTGGGTACGAGCTTCCTCCGGTCGGGTGCAGCGAGGCGGGGCGCCAATTCCAGGCCTGACACACGCAACCTAAATCCAGTACATGCGCATATGGAGCTTCACGCACTTGCCCACCACATCAGTGGCCTGGTTCACAACAGGCTGCGGCCTGGTAGTGGCCTACAGCCTGGGGTTGGGGACCCCCGAGCTAGCCGACTTTGGGCTAGACTTTCTCTCTCAACCCTAGACTGAGGAGTCAAAAACATCTACCGTGTTTCCCTGAAAATAAGACCCACCCTGAAAATAAGCCCTAGCCTGATTTTTTTGGGGTGGGCCTAATATAAGCCCTACCCCAAAAATAAGCCGGGGGTGGGTGTGGCCAACACAAGTGGCAGCAAGTGCGTGGGGGCCGATGATGTCTGGCAGCAGTCGCAGTCCGCTGGCCCCTTGGCGCAGAGCAGGCAAGTTTGCAAGCGCGGGGGGGGGAATGTTTGGGTGCCTATGGGGCGCTTGGGAACATCCCCCCAAAATAAGACCTACTGCCTCTTTTGGAGGCAAAAAAAGTATAAGACTGGGTCTTATTTTCAGGGAAACACTGGTATTTACTACAGTTTAGAGACCACAGTTGGAACAATCATCTTGATAGTTAAGTGAAAGAGAGCTAAATGAAATCTGAACAACACTTACAATCTTATTTTGGCTTTCTTTTGCTTTACAGACTTCACAGACATTCCAGGATTGGTCTCAAAGTTACTTTTTCATCACCATCATAACTGTGAATAGTCGCTGTCTGGGGCAGTCGCTAAATGAGCACTGTAGTCTGTATTATTTCTGATCTACCCAATAACCATACTTCTTGTCATTTAAAACAGGGCTTTTCAACCAGTGGTACGGGTACCACCTGTGGTACATTGTCACCTGGCAGGTGGTATGCGACCATCCTAGAAAAGTGGTAGTGGGGGAGGGGAATGAGCTGAACTGGTGGCAGCACCGCACAAGCCTGAGCGAGAGATGGCTGGAGCTGCAGGGCTGTCAGGGCTCAGCAGAAGCACCAGGATCAGTGTCGCTTTCCAGCTAATCGGCGCTTCTTTGGGGCTGTCAGGACTCAGCGGAAGCGCCAGGATCAGTGCCAGGCTCCAGCTGGAGCTCGCCGCTGATCCTGGAGCTTCTGCTGAGCCCTGAAGAAGCGCCAATCAGCTGGAATGTTGCAGCATCTCCAGGGTCTTGTGATTTACATTCAGATGCTTGGCAACTGATTCATATTTATGACGGTCACAGCGTCCCAGGGTCATGTGAAATGACCAAAACCTGCTGCAACCACCCAGCAGATGGGGGGAATAAAAACCAAACACCCCCCACCCCACCCCCGCTGCCAATCCTCAACAGAAATGCTCACAACAATGAAAACCTCGGACAGGAGGAAGAGCGCCACCGGGCGGGCAGGCAGGTGTCTTGCTCGGCTGTGGCTTTGGGGGCACATTTTTCAATGCCATTGTAACTTCAAACAGTCATTAAGCGAACTGTTGTAAGTCGAGGACTACCTGTACTTTATCAGTTTTTTTCCTTTTTGGGGGGGGGTCATGAAGTTTTTGACACCTTGCTAGGCGACTGGTGGTACTCGGATATTGCCATATCCTAAAAGTGGTACAATGGGTGAAAAGGTTGAAAATCCCTGATTTAAAAAATTGAAGCTGTATTTAAAAAAAAAAATACCCCCCCCCCATAAATGAGGAAGAAGAAGCCAGCTCTATTTTCCTACAGTCACAATGATGACACTGTTCAAAGGAATTTAAAAGTGTTGCCACATACTGAGAGTCACTTTCTTCCTTTTTTTAACACTCCCAGAAATGATTTTTCTTCCCACATACATAGCTGCCCACACTTCAAACTACCCCAAACAAAAACATTAAAAGAAACCCCAATCAAGGCATCTTTTTCGTAGTTCTGGTGATAGCGTGTTTTTTTTTCAGAGAATACCTTGATGTTCTTTTTCCCTTCTTGACAAAGCTTTAGAAGGAGATCCAGAAAGAACTTAGAAGTCCGCTAGTAATAGACATAACTGATTGTCTAATAAAGCTGCTGTTTTCGGTTGCTAATGCTCAGGATAGACTTTTAATGCTCTCTTGTGCAACTATCAAATGTACAGAAGCTGCAATTCCTCATTGTTACAGACAGTCCCGTGCACAACATGGTGGGTTGCAAAGAAATGGATGTTAAAGCTTGTTCTGACCTTTACATGGTTCCTCCCTTGTTGTAGAAAAAAAGCTAAATCTTTATTTTGTTTAATCCCGCAGTGCTGGTCCCGTGCCATGGATTCAGTGTGGACACTGAACAACCGGTTGTCTTCCGGGAAGCGGTGAAGAGTTTTGGGTACAGTGTGGTGCAATTTGGAAGCGGCCCAAGTGCCGGGTAGGTTGACCACAGTCTGTCTAGAACAAGCATGTCAAACTCGCGATGTCATGTGACATCGCGCGACGTATCGGGACTTTTCCCCTATTGCTGGCAATGAGGTGGGCGCGGTTTCGGTGTGACGCATCTGGTCCGTGGGCCGGCAGTTTGACATGCCTGGTCTAGAACAATATTCCTCAAAGGTGGCAAGTTAAAGATGGATGGACTTCAACTTCCAGAATTCCCCAGCTAGCCATACTGGCTGGGGAATTCTGGGAATTGAAGTCCAGCCATCTTCAAATTGCCAAATTGGAAACACTGTTCTAGAACCATGGACAGCTCGCTATCTTTGTGCCACTGTTGAAAGAAAAGTCTTCATCCTGGTTCATCCAAGCTGGGAATAAACATGGCAACTGCTTTGGGAAGAAGGTTGTAGTTTATTGGAGAGGAGAGACAGACAGGAAGATGGTTCTGGCAGCAAGAGAAGTGAAAAAAAAGGACTGAGCACATGTAGGAAGTGGGTTTTTATACCCTCTGGAGCCTTTTGTTTGGAGTTGTTCCTGTGGCATGAACGTTGACCCGAGTCTGTGTGCCTTTCTGGTATTCTGATGGTGATGGGTCAATCTTATTATGTCCAAAGGTCATATCCTGCTTCCCTAGGGCTGATGACTCTTAGAGTTTGGGTGGGGTATGTAGATTTTAGGTCTTTGTCTTCTTAATCTCCTAGCTCCCTGGATTTACATCTGCATCTCTTTAGAGCTGGTTTCTGCTTGGGGAAGGGAGACCTGGGGCTATTAAGAAAAACTGGATATGCTTTCCTGCATTTTTAAGATCCTTTGAGGAAATATATTTTTCTGCCCTTTTAATATTTCCTTCTCTGGG
>NW_015389337.1:38836-41214 GCF_001527695.2 Protobothrops mucrosquamatus
GATTGGGTCCTTGTGCATGTAGGCTTCTGATTTGCTTATTCTACTTTGTCTGTGTTTCCCCTCCTCTTTACAGGGTGTTAGTAGGTGCTCCACTTCAGCAGGGAGGTGTGAACGAAACAGGGAAACTGTACAATTGCCAGGCGACATCCAGCAAGTCAGGCGGATGCCAGGAGGTGGTTCTCCAAAGTAAGCCCTGAATCCCTCCATCCCTTGAAGTTCAAGGCAGGAGCCTCAGCATTTAATGCTGACTTGTTTATTACTTGTGTTCCTCATAAGTACTATATTTTACTACTTGTGAGGAACGTAAGTACTAAACTGTTTTTAACTCATATTTTAAAGTTATATGTTGTACGTACATTGAATTTTCGGAAAATAATTTATTTATTGTGTTTAAGCTCCAGGGCCAGATGATGTAAACTGTATTGCAATTCCTCTCTTTGAAGAGATACATCCGCATGACAGATGAAACTCTTCCTTCCTTCCTTCCTTCCTTCCTTCCTTCCTTCCTTCCTTCCTTCCTTCCTTCCTTCCTTCCTTCTTTACTTCTTTACTTACTTCTTTCCTTCCTTCCTTCCTCTTTCCTTCCTTCCTTCCTTCCTTCTTTCCTTCCTTCCTTCCTTCCTTCCACTCCTCCTTCCCTCCTCATTTTTCTTCCTTTCTTCCTTCCCTCCCTCCCTCCCTCTTTCTTTCTTTCTTTCTTTCTTTCTTTCTTTCTTTCTTTCTTTCTTTCTTTCTTTCTTTCTTTCTTTCCTCCCTCCCTCTCTCATTCTCCTTCCCTCCATCCCACCCTCATTCTCCTTCCTTCCTTCCCTCTCTCCCTCTTTTTTCTTCCTTCTTTCTTTCTTTCTTTCTTTCTTTCTTTATTCCCTCCCTCCCTCCCTCTCTCATTCTCCTTCCCTCCCTCCCTCATTCTCCTTCCCTCTCTCCCTCTTTTTTCTTCTTTCTTTCTTTCTTTCTTTCTTTCTTTCTTTCTTTCTTTCTTTCCTTCCTTCCTCCCTCCCTCCCTCATTCTCCTTCATTCCTTCCTTCCTTCCTTCCTTCCTTCCTTCCTTCCTTCCTTCCTTCCTTCCTTCCATCCATCCATCCATCCATCCATCCATCCATCCATCCATCCATCCATCAATGGGAGTGGGGTGGCTTATAAATTTCAATCTTCATCAACATCTCCTGAAACCTTTTTACTTCCACAGAACCCAGTTTGAAAACCCTGGTCTAGAGTTCCCTTATACGCCCAATTCCCTTACAAGAGAAGCTGGCAGTGAATAAAACCGCTTCTAGGTGAAACCCTTTGATGATTACCAGCTGAGTACCGCGCCTATGTCCTCCCAAGATGTAACTTTCTGCAATTCAGGCTTATTTTGAAGTAATCGTCACACCTTTCCTTAACATCAAGGATGGGCTTTAAAAAAAAAAAAAGAGAGAGACCAGCATAATTATTGTGAGCTGCCCAAGTCATTTGGAGACGGGCAGCATCAAACTGAATGAATGAATGATTAAAATACAGAAAATTCATAGCAAATGCTCTTCCGTGTGTGTGTTTCATTTGCTTTAGTATCTTTTTTTGTCTCCTCAGGACCTGCTGATGCAGTCAACATGTCTCTTGGTTTATCTGTTTCGGCCCGTGAGTCTGAAGTGCTGGTAAGGTGGGGTCTTTGTTATTAAGTTGGTAGCAATGAGATGGGCAACTGTGTAGCAGCTGTCAGGACTGCTGACCTTAGGAAGTTTCTAAAAAAAGCTAACTGCAGGATTCTGGGTCCTTGGGAGGAGAATATTTATTTATTTATTTATTTATTTATTTATTTATTTATTTATTTATTTATTTGCTGCCCATCTCTTATCCAAAAGACTCTGCTTGACGGTAAAGGGAGGTGACACTTTAGACTTGCAAAATTCTGCCACTGTAATCTTATAATAAAAATAGCATTGGTAAGTGTGCCTTTGGTATTCAGGTTTGGTCTGTCTTGGAGAACTGACATCAGTCTTGCGAGTCTGAAGGTACTCCCTCCCCTCCCCCCTTTATCTTCATGAGAACTATGGAGGGTCTTTCCCAGGTTACAGTTGTAGCCCAGATTCAGATTTCTCTTGCCAGCCTGTGGACTTGTTGCATTTTTTCTTTTGGTTCTTCAAGGTCATTCCTTCTTCCCATTACATTGACTCAGCACTGGTGTGCTTGAATTTTTTGATCAGGAGGCCTGTGGTTCGTTCTATCTATCTATCTATCTATCTATCTATCTATCTATCTATCTATCTATCTATCTATCTATCTATCTATCTATCTATCTATCTATCTATCTATCTATCTATCTATCTATCTATCTATCTATCTACCTACCTACCTACCTACCTACCTACCTACCTACCTACCTACCTACCTACCT
>NW_015389337.1:42010-47722 GCF_001527695.2 Protobothrops mucrosquamatus
CTGCCTTGCCTACCCTACAAGGTTCCATCCAAAAAAGGTGTCAGAACTCCATTCTGGGCGTTCTATGAGAAAAAAAGCCCTGTATCTATCTATCTATCTATCTATCTATCTATCTATCTATCTATCTATCTATCTATCTATCTATCTATCTATCTATCTATCTATCTATCTATCTATCTATCTTTCTGTCTGTCTGTCTGTCTGTCTGTCCGTCCGTCCGTCCGTCCGTCCGTCCGTCCGTCCGTCCGTCCGTCCGTCCATCCATCCATCCATCCATCCTTCCATCCATCATCTCTCTCACTCTCCCTCTCTATCCCTCTCTCTCTCTCTCTCTCTCTCTCTCTCCCTCCCTCTCTCTCTCTCTCCATCCATCCATCATCTATCTATCTATCTATCTATCTATCTATCTATCTATCTATCTATCTATCTATCTATCTATCTATCTATCTATCTATCTATCTATCTATCTATCTATCTATCTATCTATCTATCTATCTATCTATCTATCTATCTATCTATCTACCTACCTACCTACCTACCTACCCATCCATCCATCCATCCATCCATCCATCCATCCTTCATATCTCTGTCAAATTTAAAAACTGCCCATCTCCCTCATGGAGCGACTCTGGAGTGGTGTTCAAGTAAAATATAAGAACATAAAAGCTGCCTATAGATATTATATTAGGAGGCAATTAAACCAGGAATAAAACAATTAAAATTAAAAGTTAAAACAAGACAAAACAATTTAAGTGTGCCTGGTTTTCCGGGCCTGGTCACTGTAAATGTCTCTCCTTGCCCTCACAGGTCTGTGGGCCCAGAGTGCACCAACCATGTGGGGAATACATATATCTGAAAGGTTACTGCTTCCTCTTGGACCAAAATTTGAGACAGATTCAGCGCTTTCCTGATCAACTGCCAGGTGAGATCTAGATGCAGGAAAAATAAAACTGCAAATGTTAGAGATCAGCTATGGGGAAATACAATTTCAAATCAGGTAAACCTATCTTATAACTCAGGCATGTCAAACTCGTGACGTCACATGACGTCGCACAACGTATTGGGCCGGTTTTGCCATTGCTGGCAATGGGGTGGGCACGGCTTCCACGTGACGTGTCTGGCCTACGGGTTGGCAGTTTGACACCCCTGTTATAACTCATGGGTTTTCCATAGTCTTATGACCAGTTGCTTAACAACCATTTGAAGTTACAATGGACCTCTCCAGAGCTAAGTGTAACCCATTTTTGAAGTTACAACAGCCACAGACACACATCACATGATCATTTGATCCCATTTGGGGTATTTGGCAACTGGCACACCTTTACAGTCATTTCCGCTGTCACAGTCATGTGACTACAATCTGTGACTTTTTTTAGAACAGAACAGAACAGAACAGAATAGAATAACGGAATTTTTGCTGGTATCCAGTATTTACTTCCAGTTTCTCATCAAAAATGCCCATTGAAGAAAATGAATTCACTTAACAACCATTGTGTTTGCATAAGAATGGTCATTAAAATGGTAGTAATTTTGAATCTGGTCATGTGATGCCTCAACCGATGTTCGCAATGACTTACAATCAAAATTCCAGGCTCAATTATGGTCATAAATTGGGAACTATCTGTACTCTCCAGATGCACTGACTCTTCTGAAATAAGCGTGTGCGGTACTCTTGCAGAGTTTTACACACACAAGGATGAAGATCAGCTCATTTCAAAGAAGAACATGGGACAATTAAATGTCAGTCATCTTACCTCACATGCATGCAAACACAAACAATAATGAATCAAGTTTAGAAAGCGATTCATTTTTTTTACAGAATGAAAATTGTATATGTTATTTTATTTATTTTGTCACCTGCTTGACTATGTGCTATTCTTTTTTTTTATTTTCTTCTCTGTTGGCCTTGCTTTTATAGAATGTAGCAGACGCCCTGCTGACATCGTTTTTCTGATTGACGGTTCAGGAAGCATAAAAAATTATCAATTCTTAGAAATGAAGACCTTTATTTTTCAGGTCATGAATCGTTTTCAAAATACAAACACTCAGGTAATGTTAAGAGATCAGACTCTGGATGAAATGGTAATATTCAGAATGAAAATGTTGAGTCCCTCGCTAAAATCTGCAGTAGTATATAACAGGGCTTTTCAAGCAGTGGTACGGGTATCACCTGTGGTACATTGGCACCTGGCAGGTGGTATGCGACCATCCTAGAAAAGTGGTAGCGGGGGAGGGGAATGAGCTGAACCGGTGGCACCACTGCACAAGCCTGAGCGAGAGATGGCTGGAGCTGCAGGGCTGTCAGGGCTCAGCGGAAGTGCCAGGATCAGCGCTTCTTCAGGACTGTCAGGGCTCAGTGGAAGCACCAGGATCAGCGCCAGCCTCCAGCTGGAGCTCGGCACAGATCCTGGCGCTTCTGCTGAGCCCAGAAGAAGCGCCGATCAGCTGGAATGTTGCAGCATCTCCACGGTCTTGTGATTTACATTCAGATGCTTGGCAACTGATTCATATTTATGACGGTCACAGTGTTCCAGGGTCACGTGAAGTGACTAAAACCTGCTGCAACCACCCAGCAGACAGGGGGAATAAAAACCAAACACCCCCACCCCACCCCCACTGCCAATCCTCAACAGAAATGCTCACAACAATGGAAACCTCGGACAGGAGGAAGAGCGCGGCCGGGTGGGCAGGCAGGTGTCTTGCTCGGCTGTGGCTTGGGGGGCACTTTTTCAGTGCCATTGTAACTTCGAACAGTCACTAAGCGAACTGTTGTAAGTCGAGGACTATCTGTACTTTATCACTTTTTCCTTTTTGGGGGGGGGTCATCAAGTTTTTGACACCTTGCTAGGCGACTGGTGGTACTCGGATATTGCCATATCCTAAAAGTGGTACAATGGGTGAAAAGGTTGAAAAGCCCTGGTATATAATCATTATTCATTTTTTTACCATGCTAAAAATATGCTTTTTTCTAGTTAGGAGCTCTTTGATATTCAGTTTATGGCAGTTGCCATATTGTGTTTGCTATTCTCTTATAATGTGTACGTATGTTTAGTTTGTATGTTTTTATTGTTTTTTTATTGTTTTAAATTTATTTAGAATTTTGATTGTAATACAGGTAGTCCTCAACTTACAGCAGTTCATTTAGTGACCATTTCAAGTTACAATGGCATTGAAAAAAGTGACTTGTGACCATTTTTCACGCTTACGACTATTGCAGCACCCCTATGGTCATATGATCCAAATTCAGACGCTTGGCAACTGATTCATATTTATGACGGTTGCAGTGTCCCGGGATCATGTAATCATCTTTGCAACCTCCTGACAAGCAAAGTCAATGGGGAAGCCAGATTCATTGAACAACCGTGTTACTAACTTAACAACTGCAGTGATTCACTTAACAACATCAAATGAACAAAACTCACTTAATAAATGTCTCGCTTAGCAACAGAAATTTGGGCTCAGTTGTGGTTGTAAGTTGAGGACTATCTCTCTATATTTTTTTAATTGTAAGTTGCCCAGAATTATTGACTGAGATGGGTAGCTATAGAAAATGAATGAATGAATGAATGAACGAACGAACAAACGAACGAACGAACGAACGAACAAACGAACGAACGAATGAATAAACAAATGTGATCAGGTCACTTAGATTTGTCCCAAACTGGATTCTGGCTTTCAGGCAGGTCCTCTGAGGATAATGAAGCCTTAGTCTGCTGGGGGTGGGGACAGTGGTGGCAGGGGGTATGGTCATAAATGTGGGTGGGGCTGAATTTTGTTCAGGGGGCACTGCTACCTCTCCTCCATTGTTTCTAGCTGCCCCATTAGGTCCAACAGGCTAATCTTGCTGTGGGTTCCCTCAATTAAAGAATGACATCCTGGGGCCTTTTTGGTTGCTGTGCCTCCATTTTGAAACAACATAATCCCAGATATTAGATTGGCCTCAACCCTGCCATTTTTCCCAGAAGCTTTGAAGATCTAGATCAGGGGTAGGCAATCTTGGCTTTTATGACTCGTGGACTTCAACTCCCAAAATTCCTGAGTCAGCATAGCTAACTCAGGAATTCTGGGAGTTGAAGTCCACGAGTCATAAAAGAGCCAAGGTTGCCTACCCCTGATCTAGATGTATGCCTGAATAGTGGTGGTAAAGTTAGTTAGATCATGGGGGGGGGGGATGTTTGTTCCTAATTTATTAGATTATATTTTTCCTTGGTGGTCCTTACAGACTTTTTTTTTTTACATTGCCTGGGGTTTTGCTGCTATTTTCTATTTTTTTTCAGTACATTGTTATTTTATTCACAAAATTAAAATAACAAACTCAAAAAAGGAGGAAAAACAAAAACAAAGCAAAGCTAAAGAAGACATAAAAATGTTCATAAAAACACATAACACATAGATTGTCCCCGCTAGTTGAATACTGATAATTTCCATAATAATTCTCCCCTTTGCAAAATAGGTTCACAGTTTATTAACTTCCACAACTCTGTTTACCCAACCAATTTGACATCCAGATGTTTTAATGTGTCATTAAACACACAGTACTATAGCCAGGTGGACAACCATATAAATTATCAAATAAAAGATATTTTTTTTAAGGGGGATAATTATTTCCTTTCTTCTTCTTTCTTTCTCTCTCTTCCTTTCTCTAGTTTGGCTTGTCCCAGTACTCAGGTAGTTATCAAGAACACTTTGACTTTCTCACTTTCAAAGCTACCCCAAATCCGGGTGACTTGATTAGACCAATCAGGCAGCTGTACGGAGCTACTTACACGGCTACATATATCCAGAAAGTGGTGTAAGTATTCATTGGTTGGTTCTTTTTAATTTAACACAACATGCTGGTGTTTACTTCAGCTGCTTAATCCAGAATGCTCATTTTTACTTGCATTTAAAAGAGGATCCATGCAGGGTGTGGTTAAAAAAGAAAACAGTTGTATGATGACAACTGCTATCCTGATTTTGCGCATCAAACCTTGCAGATTTTTTTAAATCAAATTCTTCCAGTTTCCTGGGTTTTGGACCTCAATTCAAGTTATTTTACCACAACTTTAAAAATGCAATTGCACCATCATTTATGATACAGGAATGAATTTAAAGGTAGCTTTCACAATCTGCTTTCACAATCTGTTAAAGGTAGCTTTAACAATACTGGACCAGTAAAGGAATGAAATAATTTAATTTGCATTTCCTAGGAATATGTAGAGATAAGCTGACCAGCTTGGATAGATTGAACTAGATTTTTTAATAATAATAATAATAATAATAATAATAATAATAATAATAATAATAACAACAACAACAACAACAACATTAAGAGTCTGGATGAGGAAGATTACTACAAATACTTGGGTATCCTTCAAGCTGACAACATCAGGCACACTGAAGTCAAGAAAAAGATCAGAGGTGAATACATCAAGAGAGTGAAGAAGATCTTAAAATCCAAACTCAATGGAGGAAATACTATAAAGGCAATCAACACCTGGGTAATTCCAGTCATTAGATACACAGCTGGAATAGTGGACTGGACTCAAGCAGAACTAAAAGCAATGGATAGGAAGACCAGAAAAATAATGACAATGAATCATGCCCTTCATCCACAAAGTGATATTGACAGACTTTATCTACCAAGGCAAATAGGTGGGCGTGGAATGCTGCAAGTACATCAGATGGTTGAAGAAGAAAAAATGGCTTTGGAAGAATATCTGAAGGACAATG
>NW_015389337.1:48255-52256 GCF_001527695.2 Protobothrops mucrosquamatus
GATATCTGTAATACCATCAAACATCCACATCTGCCTATCCCAGGTCCTGGGAAAGGACTCGATAGGTAGACAAAATGCCAAATCCAGTCTGAACATCTGGCTGACTGTGCGATGATCCATAATAATAATAATAATAATAATAATAATAATAATAATAATAATAATAATAATAATAATAATAATAATAATAATAATAAAAAGTTGGAAGGGACCTTGGAGGTCATCGAGTCCAACCCCCTGCTCAGGCAGGAAACCCTATAAGATTTTTACTTTTTTCTTCATGGGGCATTCATCTTTAGATCGTGTTTTCAGGAATTGCCTAGGAAAGAAGAAAGGCAGAGGTTTAACATATTACTATTGATCTCGTTTTTCTTTAGGCGTGAAATGTTTCTCCCCAATAAAGGAGCCCGCAGTGATGCATCTAAAATTCTCATTGTGATAACTGATGGAGAAAAATCAGGAGATAACCTAGAATACAGTGATGTGATTCCAGAAGCACAAAGGGCTAACGTTATCCGCTTTGCCATTGGGGTGAGAACATTAGCAGAACATTATAGATAGTCCTCGTTTAATGACTGGTCACTTAGGAATTTGGAATTATGATGGACTCCCCAAAAGCAATTTAGGACCCGCTTCTGCAATTTGAACAGCTGCACAACACGTATCTTATAGTCCCATGATTGCATTTTGGGTGTTGGATAACTAACTCACCTTTACGGACAGTTGCAGCGTTCTGTTGTCAGTGACTACAGTTTATGACATTTTTTTTTTTACCAATTTCCAGCCTTTCAAGCTGGTCTCCAGAAAGAAATGCTGATATGAATATATTGATTCAATTAATGACCACGGCATTTGCGGAACGACCACTGCAAAAAAAAAAAGTCATAAAATCAGGTCTAGTCATGTAGGTGCTTCCACTTATTACCATCATGACTTACAGCGGAAATTCCAGGCTCCGTTGTGGTCATAAGTCAAGGACCACCTGTATTAGGAAATCAGAACATGCAATTTTCTTCTGATTGTTCCGATATATCAGTGGTTCTCAACCTTTTTAATGCCGCGACCCCCAACCGGTCGTAAGTCGAGGACTAAACTGGTCGTAAGTCGAGGACTACCCAACCGGTCGTAACTCGAGGACTTTCCCTGCCCGGGAGCGCCGCGCATGCGTGGTTCCGCCCCCTGCGCCGGCCGAGGTGTAGCTGGCAAGCGGCAGAGACGGAGCAGGCCAACCCCCAGCTGGCCTAGCTCAAGGGAGGTAAGGCACCCGCCGGAAAAGGGGGAAAAATGGCGGACAGCCTTGCTTGGCGACACCCGTGAAGTGGTCGATCGACCCCAAATGGGGTCGCGACCCATAGGTTGAGAACCGCTGTGATATATAGAGCTGCCAGTCAATACGAACAGATGGTAAAGAGGGAATTGTATTGTTCACTCTCACTTTAGCAACAAAAGGCAACTCTCCAAAATGTGTTGCCATGATTCCTTTACAAATGCAGGGAAAGACAACTAATATGCAGAATCCTTACTGGGGGTAGAGTAACTATGGTAGTAGTAGTAGTAAAGTCTCTGTTTTTGTCTCCCCTCGCCATTTCTGGCATGCCGTGAAGGTTGGGCTGGCTTTCTCCAAAGGACCTGCTCGTCAAGAACTCATTACTATTGCCTCAGAACCCTCTGTGGACTATGTTTTCTCCGTGGACAACTTTGATGCCCTCAAGGACATCCAGAACAATCTTCAGAATAAAATTTTTGCCATAGAAGGTATCACATCTGATGGTTTGCCTAGAACAGTGATGGCGAACCTTTTAGAGGCCGAGTGCTCAAACTGCAACCCAAAACCCACTTATTTATCACTGGGGGCCAGGTGGGCGTGGCTCACTGGGTGGGCGTGGCTGCGGTGGTCATGGCAGATTGGGTGGGTGTGGCCAAGGTGGGCGTGGTCACCTTGATGTTGCTCATGGGGAGGGACGCCTGTGGGGGCCAGGCAGGGTTGGGGGAGATCCAGGGGGTCTCCGGCAGGTGGGGCAGTGGGCAGGAGGCTTGTCCTGTGGGGTGAGGCGAGGCAAGGCGGGGGTGCCATTGTCACAGGGCAAGGTGAGGCAGGGGCCGGGACGGCTGCTGCCTGACACCATCAGCCCCTGCACACAGAGGCCAGCGAGCGTATGGGTGCTGGGATGCATCTGGCCATGTGGGACCTCAGCGAGTTAGCAGGTGG
Source organism: Protobothrops mucrosquamatus (assembly GCF_001527695.2). NCBI lineage: Eukaryota > Metazoa > Chordata > Lepidosauria > Squamata > Viperidae > Protobothrops > Protobothrops mucrosquamatus. The sequence goes on from NW_015389337.1 coordinate 50,465, forward strand.
CTGGTTGAACAGGGATGGTTGCCATCTCCGGGGCATGGCATGTGTGCCCACAGAGAGGGCTCTGAGTGCCGCCTCTGGCACGCGTGCCATAGGTTCGCCACCACTGGCCTAGAAATAACGCTAGGATTTGGAGCTCAAAATGGATTCCCACCCTAGTCAAAATGCCAAAGAGAGTCATGATGACTGTTAGATTCTTGATCCAGATACTTCAGCTGCCATGAGGATTGACTTTTGTGAGCAACTTTCGGCAGTAGAGGCAGTCCTTAATTTATAACTGGTCTCTTAACAATCGTTCAAAGTTACAAAGGACTGAGAAAAAGTTACTTATGACCAGTCCTCAAAGTTATGACTGCTGCACCACTCCTGGGGTCATGGGATCACCTTTTGGGTGCTTGCCAGTCTGTTTGCATTTACAACTGATTGCCAAGCACCCCACAATCATGTCATCATCATTTACAATCTTCTCTGCTGGCTTCCCCGGAAAGTCAATGGGGAAGCCGGCAGGAAAGTTTGCAAGATACTGCTGCTTGCCAAAGGATTTCTTCTCTCCCTGGTGCCTAGGGGGAAGATTCCTGTGGTGGGATGGAGAAACAAAACTGGGATCCCAAAGATCCCAGCTTTGTTTCTCTGACCCAGTGTTGGTGTTCCCTTTTGCACACGGAGGGGAGGGGAACTCCTGCGGTGGGATAGTGAAATGAAGCTGGGATCATAAAGATTCCAGCCTCATTTCTTCAGCCTACCATGGGAATTCCCTTACACACACAGAAAGGGGCTGCCATCCTTTCAGTCTGTCAGTCCCTCAAGTTAACAACCCATGCAGCCACTTAATGACTGCAAATGCGAACACCAGCAGTCCAGTCGTTGAGCAAAGTGGTCATGTGGGCATCTCACTTGTTGACCCCCAATGACTTATGACCAAAATTCCAACCTCAGTTGCAGTCATAAGTCAAGGAGTACCAGTATACGGATGAGCATCGGTCTATTGATGGGTAGGGACATAGGTTGGACTATCTATCTATATGATTATCTATCTATCTATCTATCTATCTATCTATCTATCTATCTATCTATCTATCTATCTATCTATCTATCTATCTCTACCTACCTACCTACCTACCTACCTACCTACCTTTCTATCTAATCTACCTACCTACCTACCTACCTTTCTATCTAATCTACCTACCCATCTGTCTACCTACCTACCTACCTACCTACTTACCTGCCTACCTAATCTACCTATCTATCTATCTATCTATCTATCTATCTATCTATCTATCTATCTATCTATCTATCTATCTATCTATCTATCTATCTATCTATCTACCTACCTAGCTACCTATCTTTCTATCTAATCTACCTACCTACCTACCTAATATCTATCTATCTATCTATCTATCTATCTATCTATCTATCTATCTATCTATCTATCTACCTACCTACCTACCTACCTACCTACCTACCTACCTTTCTAATCTACCTATCTACCTATCTACCTATCTACCTATCTACCTATCTATCTATCTATCTATCTATCTATCTATCTATCTATCTATCTATCTATCTATCTATCTATCTATCTATCTTTCTATCCATCTTTGATGTTGCTGGTTGGAAATATGACCTGTTTCCAGATTTATCTATATTTTGAGTAAACCTCCATTGAAATCGATGGAACAGACCTAAGTTGACAGATAATCCATCTGCTTGGCCTGCCATTGCTCCAACAGCGTTACCTCCCCAAAGTCTTCAGGTTGCACCAAGAGATACCAAGACTTGTTCGATATTTCTTTCA
>NW_015389337.1:52371-64115 GCF_001527695.2 Protobothrops mucrosquamatus
CTTTGATGTTGCTGGTTGGAAATATGACCTGTTTCCAGATTTATCTATATTTTGAGTAAACCTCCATTGAAATCGATGGAACAGACCTAAGTTGACAGATAATCCATCTGCTTGGCCTGCCATTGCTCCAACAGCGTTACCTCCCCAAAGTCTTCAGGTTGCACCAAGAGATACCAAGACTTGTTCGATATTTCTTTCAATCAACTTGATGCCCTCTTCTGCTCCACGAGGACCCCTATCCAAGCCTGGTCCACCCTCTGATCCAGTAGAAGCATCTCAGGGATGCTCATTTGTCTTCCTTTCCCACTTCCTTCTTCAGGTACTCAGTCCCGGAGCACTGGCAACACCTCTCAGTCCTTCGAGTTAGAGTTGTCTCAGGAAGGATTCAGTGCTTTACACACCCAGGTGAGTCACCCTCATCTCAGGTCCCCCAATGCAAATTAGATGTTGATAAGTAGCAGGTCAGACTTAAGTACAAGCATAAAACAGAGAGGAAAATAATTCAGAATTAAATGCCCGCGGAAATGAAGATCAGTGGGCTTCCTTGAACAAATAATCGGTAGAGGCCTTAGTCTTTGTGGACTGCAATGTCTGAAAGGAAAGTGTGCAGAATTAGACTTCTTGGGATTCCTGATTTCTACAGAGGTACATTGCTTTGACTAATTCAGAGTAAGGGATGTTTTGAATATTTGATTTGTCCCAAACATGGTTAGAATAGAATAGAATAGAATAGAATAGAATAGAATAGAATAGAAATAATAGAAATAATAGAAATAGAATAGTTGGAAGGGAACTTGGAAGTCTTCTTGTCCAATCCCCTGCTCAGGCAGGAAACCCCATACCATTTCAGACAAATGTTGTCCAATCTCTTCTTAAAAACTTCCCGTGTTGGAGCATTCACAACTTCTGGAGGCAAATCATTCCACTGATTAATTGTTCTAACAGTCAGGAAGTTTCTCCTTAGTTCTAGGTTGCTTCTCTCCTTGATCAGTTTCCACCTGTTGCTTCTCATCCTGCCTTCAGGGGCTTTGGAAAATAGCTTGACTCCCTCTTCTTTGTGGCAGCCCCTGAGATATTGGAACACTGCTATCATGTCCCCCCTCGTCCTTCTCTTCATTAAACTAGACATACCCAATTCCAGCAGCCGTTCCTTATATGTTTTAGCCTCCAGTCCCCTAATCATCTTTGTTGCTCTTCTCTGCATTCTTTCATTACAGGTTATTACAGGTGGGTTGTAGAAAAGAAAAATCAGAATATATTAATGCCCTACGAAAGGAGGAAGACGACAATTTCCATCAGAAGGATTTATTTTCTTTCGGTTGATTAACATCTTCTCTGCTTTGCTGGTTCTTTTGCTGGTTTAGGATGGCTCCATACTGGGGGCAGTCGGAACCTATGACTGGGCTGGAGGACTCTTCCTTTTCAACAGGCAGGGTGATGTGACTTTTATCAACATCTCCACCTCCTCCACAAATGATTTGAAAACTGCTTATCTTGGTAAGAGTAAAATGCAACCTCATAGACAGGGGTAGGCAACCTCGGCTCTTTTATGACTCGTGGACTTCAACTCCCAGAATTCCTGAGTCAGCTAGGCTGAGGAGAAAGGGAGAGGTTTCCATGCTGAGCCATGCTGGCTCAGGAATTCTGGGAGTTGAAGTCCACGAGTCATAAAAGAGCCAAGGTTGCCTACCCCTGTCTATGAGGTGATTGTATTGTTAATATTCTGTACTAAAATTAAGTCAGGGGTCGCTTTTTGTTATATGTGTTTGATGCATTTCTTTTGCCCCTTTATTCATTTGTAATTCCTTTTCATGTTAATTTGTATTACAATGCACGGTGTTGAAACTGAAATAATAAAGAGATTTAAATCATAAAGAGATTATTTAAAAATGTAGTTTGAGGATATAAGAAAGGAAGATCTAGGAACTGTTCTTACTGCCAGGGACAGTTGCTTGTGGCTAATTTTCATCTTGGGCTACGCATACCCCAGAAGCATCTGCATTATCCTGGCTAGTTGAGAATACCTTTTATAAAACTGTAAATAAGCTGTGTGCCTTTGTTTCATCCTCTTCCTTGATCATCTTTGTGTCCTCACCAGGTTATTCAATTCAGGAAGTTCAAGTCAATGGACGGACAAGCTTCGTAGTGGGAGCCCCGCGTTATCAACACATGGGCAAAGTGGTCTGGTTCAGCCAAAAGAGAGGGCAGTGGCAACAGATATCAGAGCTCTCTTTAAAGCAGGTAAATGGGCTGATCACCTGCAGGAATGATTTAGCTTGTAAGCTTGTATTTTGATTGGGCCTACTGTCCATCAACCAGAGAAGGAGATTTCTCTCTTGATAGCAGCCTTCCGATGTTTGAGAGGCTGTCGCAAAGAAAAGGGGGACAACCTTTTCTCCAAAGCACTGGAGGGCAAGAGAAGAAGCAACAGATGGAAACCTATCAGAGATACAACCTAGAACATAGGAGAAATTTCCTGATAGTTAGAACAATTAATCAGTGGAACACTTTGCCTCCAGAAATTGTGGGTGCTCCATCACTGGAGGTTTTTAAGAAGAGAGTGGACAGCTGTTTATCTGGAATGGTGTAGGGCAGACATGTCAAACACAAGGCCTGGGGGCCGGATGCGGCCCGTGAAGTGGTTTCATGTGGCCCGCGAAGCCATCCTGGAAACAGTGGGCTGGCCCAGGCCAGCCAGGAGGGAGCCAATGTACAATTTTGTGGTGGCCATCTATGCTGAAACGCATTCAGTCTTAGCTCCACAAGGCCGTCTGGAAACAGCGAGGAACCAGCCCCTGCCGTGTGGGCCCCGACCCCTGGGTGCATGCTGGGGAGGTATCACCCTTTGTGAGGAATGAAGAAATGGACCATGCCTTGGCGCTTGCCCCGATCCCACCCCCTTCTGCCAGAGACCCTCAGATCTGTCCCACTCCTGCCCAGGCCCCCACAGGCACCCTTGACGTGAACGATGTAGAGCTGGCCATGCCCACCCAGTAGGCCACACCCACTCCACCCATGCTCACTCAGTAGGCCACACCCACCCTGGCCACACCTACCTGGCCCCCTGAGGGCAACCGCAATGCTGATGCAGCCCTCAATGAAATTGAGTTTGACACCCCTGGTGTAGGGTCTCCTGCTTGGGCAAAAGATTCCTTAATTCCAGAAAACTATTTAAACATTTCAAGCATTTGGATAAATAAAATCCTAAAGCATTATGGCTACCTACTAAACCTCAACTTTTTTTAGTCTCTCCAGATTTAAGGAGAAGTTTGATCCTCTCAACATATACCCTTTCATGAAACCAGAAAGCTTCTGTTTAAAACTACTTTAAATGCCATACAGGAGCTCCCCAAAAGGAATTTTCTAAAACATTGGAGCAATTAAATCTGAACATTCTTGAGTGGAAACCTAACAACTATCTATCCACAAAGAGTTTAAATACTTCAGTGGATCAGAAACTCTGCCAGCTTTGACTGCAGCATCTGGCTAATGGGTCCTTTGCTAAATTTCAAGTTGCTTTTGGGGTCCTTGGTGTTCTCCGAGCTTGGTGGTTTTCTTGCAGATGTTTCATTACCAAATTAGGTAACCTCATCAGTGCAAAACTGCTTTCCTTTCGGTCTCTGGCAATGGAGGCTTTGCTGGGACACACAGTGGATAAAGGGAAAAAAGGGAGGGGGGCATCAGGCGGGGAAACTGGTCAGACTTGAGGATCCTAGGCAAATATTTTTTTAAAATGGAAATTTTAAAGTCCCCCCAGATCGGCTCGTATTTTGGGGCTACCCTGTGTGCTGTGGACTTGGACAGAGACGGGAATACTGACTTGGTCCTCATTGGCGCACCTATGTACTATGATGGCACTGCAGGAGGAAGGGTCTATGTTTGCCAAAGGCAGGTAAGTAAAAAACTGGACTGGGGACTGGGAGCTGTGTCTGTGTCTGTGTCTGTGTCTGTCGCTGTGTCTGTGTCTGTGTCTGTGTCTGTATCTGTGTCTGTGTCTGTGTCTGTGGCTGTGGCTGAGGCTGAGGCTAGGCTGGGTTGGGCTGGACTAGGTTTTCTTTTCAGTAGTTTGGAATGTTGCAGGATCCAATCTTGCTCAGTCACTGGGTCCAGAGTTTTAGTCTTCCGAGCCCCTGCGACTATGTAGGAAAGATGGGGGGCGGGGGAAGCTAACCACCTGATTGCAAGAACTCAAGCGAGTGGTCGGTAGCCTCACATTGCAATGAACAAGGACATACATTCAATTTTGCAGCTACTAAGATTGTTGGTCAAGCAGGTACAAAGGTAGCTAGGGAAATTATTGAAGCCTGGGAAACAGGCCATTTGTCAGTCAACAGAGGTGCTGATTTACCACCAGCTCATTGGGTACTTAGGAGCCAAGGACTTGGCAGCACAAGGAAACAACAGCCAGTGGCTTAATAGCCGGCTATCAATACTCCAATTAACAAATAAAAAACCACACGCAACCAGGTACAACATAAATACTACGCATAGACTAGCCCAGTGGTGGCAAACCTATGGCACAGGTGCCACAGGCGGCACTCAGAGCCCTCTCTGTGGGCACTTCTCTGAACTGCTGCTGGCGGGCTGAGGAGCCCCAGAGTATGCCGGTTGAGGGGCTGGCAGGCTGTGGCTGCTGACGGGCACTGTCGGCCCCCATGCACTCACTGGCCTCTGTGTGTGGGGCCGATGGTGTCAGGCAGCAGCTGCCCCGGCCCCTGCCTTGCCTTGCCCTGAGATAATGGCACCCCCACCCTGCCTCGCCTCACCCTGCAGGACGAGCCTCCTATCCACCACCCCACCTGCCAGACACCCCTGGATTTCCCCCAAACCTGCCCGGCCCCCACAGGAGTCCCTCCCCACGAGCAACATCGAGGTGACCATGCCTACCTTGGCCACACCCACCCAGTCTGCCATGACCACCACAGCCATGTTCACCAGTGGGCCAGGCCCACCCGGCACCCAGCAATAAATAAGTGGGTTTTGGGTTGCAGTTTGGGCACTCGGTCTCTAAAAGGTTCGCCACCACTGGACTAGCCCAAAGCACACATCCTGGTAGAGAGAAGTTCCCTGAGGATGAGTTCCAGTACGAGTTTGAAAGCTCGGAATATTAAACCTCTGATCCCAGTGACCAACCCAGATCGGATCCTGCAACTTTATCCTGGGACACGTATATTCGCCTTCATTGATGAGTTTGGAATGAGTTGCGTTTAGAGCCTTGGAACCTTCAAGAATAATATAAACTGGATTCGCATCAATTTTTAAAAGCATCATTCATTCATTCATTCATTCATTCATTCATTCATTCATTCATTCATTCAGCTTTTTTCCCAAGCAGCCAGCCCGAGACTAGCGACAATGAACCCTGAGACAAAGTACCAGCGTTTAGCTCAAGTTGTTGGAGAATCAAAAAGACAGCATTATGGCTGTGAACTGAATGATAGAACGGTTCAGCTGTGCGGCAGCGCAGGAGTGGCTGCAAGATAAGGTCAAAAAAGTCAAGATGGCAGTTGCAGCAGTGCCAAACAACACCCGTTTTTGTTTACGTGCATTGTGAAGCTTTCATTGCGTCATTGCAGCCACCATCTCGACATTTTTTTTACCATATCTTGGGGGGGGGTGTGTGGAGATGAACAGAAATACATGCCGGGCTGTTATTCAGGGGTTTGATTTCCTCCAGGCACAATGACTTCTGGAGGAAATGCTTTCAGCCCAATTCACGTGCCTTTCCTTCACCCCATTTCCCTTCCAGGGAGAAACATTTTTCTGTGGCAACGAATTGCAAGGGGAGCCCCATCACCCCTTGGGCCGCTTTGGAACCAGCATAGCAGAAGCCGGGGAAATTACTGGGGATCAGTGGACAGATGTGGCTGTTGGGGCACCATTGGAGGACGAGAATCAAGGAGCTGTGTACATCTTTCAGGGAAAGAGTAGATCCCTCAACCCTGCTTTTATCCAGGTGAGCCTTCAGCTGCCCACATCCCTTTCATCCCTCTGCCTCTTTATCGTCTTACTCTCTGTTTCTTCTTTGCAGCGCATTCAAGCTTCTATCCTGCCTAACAGGATGCAGTATTTTGGTCAAGCTCTGGACGGGGGGTCGGAGCTTACAGGAGACGGACTCCCAGATCTGGCTGTTGGGGCTGATGGACAAGTGCTGCTCCTAAGGCAAGGCTGGTTTCTATTCTATTCTATTCTATTCTATTCTATTCTATTCTATTCTATTCTACTCTACTCTACTCTACTCTACTCTACTCTACTCTACTCTACTCTACTCTACTCTACTCTACTCTACTCTACTCTATATACTCTATTCTATTCTATTCTACTCTACTCTACTCTACTCTACTCTACTCTACTCTACTCTACTCTACTCTACTCTACTCTACTCTACTCTACTCTATTAAATACAGAATAACAGAGTTGGAAGGGACCTTGGAGGTCTTTTGGTCCAACCCGCTGCTCAAGCAGGAGACCCTATACCACTCTTGACAAATAGATATTCAGTCTCTTCTTAAAAACCTCCAGTGATGGAGCACCCACAATTTTTTTTTTGAAGACGAGCCATTTCATTGGTTAGTTGTTCTCCCTGTCAGGAAATTTCTCCTTAGTTCTAGGTTGGTTCTCTCCTTGATTAGTTTCTATCCATTGCTTCTTGTCCTGCCTTCAGGTCAGTGGTGGGATTCAACTATGTGAACAACCGGTTCTCTGTGTGGATGCCGCTTCTGGAAGTCTATTCTGGGCCTGGGCAACAAAAAATTAGCTACCGGTTCTGCTGAAGTGGTGCGAACTGGCTGAATCCCACCACTGCTTCAGGCGCTTTGGAGAATAAGTTGACTCCCTCTTCTCTGTGAGAGCCTCTCGGATATTGGAAGATTGCTATCATGTCCACCCTAATCCTTCTCTTTGTTAGACTAGACAAGCCTAGTTCCCTCAATTCTTCATTGTATAATTTAGCATCCAGACCCCTAATCATCTTTGTCACTCTTCTCTGTGCTCGTTCTGTTCTGTTCTTTAACACATGTATATAGCCACCCATCTTATAACTCCCCATGGTTTTATGTAAAGTCTATCGGTATGAATGCACCCTTTCAAAGTATTGAAGTAAAGTAGACAATTGTCCATTTCTAACGAGGAGTGAGAAAAATCTGATCCGTAAATGAAAGGAACTCTTTTAAAGGTGTCCCTTAATTTATTGAGGCAAGGGAAAGGAAAGCAAATTGGACCAGGCACAACCAGCAGAGACAAGAAGGCTTAGGATTGATCCCAAACATTTTGCTAGCTAAAGTGGAAAAGTAATGCAATTCCTACATCTGTATGGAAAGACACCCAGACATGTGCAAAACCAATTTCTGGGGAGTTTAGCTTTGTAAGTTGGCACCCAGATCAAAAAGCACAGGTGGACATTCAGGCTGCATTATGGGTCATGGGATGAAGTGCTATCTAGTGCGCTCTCAGAAAGTTACTTTTCAAGATTTGATCTACTAGATCAGTGGTGGCGAACCTTTTAGAGACCGAGTGCCCAAACTGCAACCCAAAACCCACTTATTTATTGTCGGGTGCCGGATGGGTGTGGTCCACTGGGTGGGTGTGATGGGCATGGCCTACTGGGTGGGCGTGGCCAGCTCCTCTCAGCCCCAGCCCTGGCGGCGCGCTCGTCTTTCACGGCAGAGGGGCCAAGGCAGCGGCTGGGGGTGGCTCCGGGCAAGGCGGGCGGTACTTCGGCGCTGACAGGGTGGGGCTGCCGGGCAGGTTGCCAGCCAGGAGTTGGTGGCCTTTTGGGAGAGCAGAACCCCCGTACGCCCCCATAGCCCAGGTGGCCGGCTCTTTCTAGATCCATGGGGCAGAGGCCTTTTGCAGGCCTCCGGAGCCCGGATTGGGCCACCGGCGCACTGCAAAATCGCCCCGCAGCCATGGATGCGAGCTCCAGAGGCTTCGAAAAGGCCTTAGCTGCCTCCACCATCCAGCCCGGATCTGCCCAGCTCTTGCAGCTGCTCCCTGACTCCCAGTGCAGAGAGAAAGAGAGAAAGAGCACAGGCACATGTGGAGAGGGGACGGGGAGCAGCCTGGGCCCGCCTCCCTCTGGGGCAATGGCTCGCGTGCCCACAGGGACGGCTCTGCATGTCACCTATGGCACGCGTGCCACAGGTTCGCCACCACTGTACTAGATCCTTTTGATTTTCGTGCACGCTTTTCTCAGCAGGGAAAGTGGAAAAAGGCATTTTCCTGCCTCTGGAATGCAAGGAAAAGACAATATCATAAAAAGAGATATGTCTCCTTGAGTCTGTGTTGTTTGTGCCTGTGTCTGAAATACAGGTAGTCTTCAAGTTATGACTGCATTGGAGCTTGCCCATCATGGTCATAACTCATGATGGTGACCAGCCTGTTTTTATGACCTTTTTCTCTGGTAGTTGTTAAGCAAACGCCACGGGCATTAAATGAGCCAATTGTTGGCTATGGGCTTTTGCCTAAAACCAGAAGTAAATGTCAGTTTTGGTCAAAACCATCGTAAAATTTGGTCATGTGACTCTGGAACTCTGCAAAAGGCTCTAAAATGGCTCAGTTGGTTGTCATGTGACAGGGGGTTGGTGACCATTGGAAATTCAAAGCGAGGGCGTAACTATCCCCAGAGAGGTCTGTCAGGACTTGAAAAGGTTGCTAAACAATTAGCCATAACTCGAGGACTACATGTACTTTGTGAGTCTAAATCAGAGGTCCCCAACCTTTTGGGCACCAGGGACCAGTTCCATGGAGAAAAGTTTTTCCACGGACCAGAGAGTGCGTGGTTTTATGTGCTGCCTGCATCCCATGGATGGGGCTTTGCTTGTTTGTGTGAACCGGTTGCTGGCATGCCACAGCCCGGTACTGGTCCACGGACCAGGGGTTGGGGACCCCTGGTCTAAAATCAGGGCTTTTCAACCAGTGGTACAGGTACCACATGTGGTACATTGGCACCTGGTAGGTGGTACGCGACCATCTTAGAAAAGTGGTAGCGGGGGAGGGGAATGAGCTGAATTGGTGGCAGCACCGCACAAGCCTGAGTGAGAGATGGCTGGAGCTGCAGGGCTGTCAGGGCTCAGTGGAAGCACCAGGATCAGCACTTCTTCGGGACTGTCAGGGCTCAGTGGAAGCACCAGGATCAGCGCCAGCCTCCAGCTGGAGCTCGGCGCTGATCCTGGTGCTTCTGCTGAGCCCTGAAGAAGCACCAATCAGCTGGAAAGCAGCACTGATCCTGGCGCTTCCGCTGGGCCCAGAAGAAGCGCTGATCAGCTGGAATGTTGCAGCATCTCCAGGGTCTTGTGATTTACATTCAGATGCTTGGCAACTGATCCATATTTATGACGGTCACAGAGTCCCAGGGTCATGTGAAGTGACCAAAACCTGCTGCAACCACTCATCAGACGGGGGGAATAAAAAGCAACCCCCCCCACCCTACCCCTGTTGCCAATCCGCAACAGAAATGCTCACAACAATGAAAACCTCGGATAGGAGGAAGAGCGCCGCCGGGTGGGCAGGCAGGTGTCTTGCTCAGCTGTGCCTTGGGGGGCACTTTTTTCAGTGCCATTGTAACTTCAAACAGTCACTAAGCGAACTGTTGTAAGTCAAGGACTACCTGTACTTTATCACTTTTTTCCTTTTTTTTTGTCATCAAGTTTTTGACACCTTGCTAGGCGACTGGTGGTACTCGGATATTGCCATATCCTAAAAGTGATACAATGGGTGAAAAGGTTGAAAAGCCCTGGTCTAAATGACATTTTCTGACAAGCGAGTAGATCTTCTCAGAATGGATCTCGAATGATTCCCATAGCTCACTCCAGTATGTGCCTATTTATGTCTGCCATAGATCCCGACCTGTGGTCAGTGTGCTGACTGGAATAAGCTTTAACCCAACTGCCATCCCCATCTCTGCCTTTGAGTGCGAAGGCCAGGAAGTGATGAACAGGGAAATCAGCACAGCAACAGTCCACTTTAAAATCCAGGGAGACTCCCGGTTTACCTTCGGTAGGTTTACAGATCTTCAAAGGAACAGTTTCTCAGATTATTTCTTCCCCACAGCTCCTCTGTGTATCTGAAGGGCAATGCTGGGATCTTCTAAGAATTGTGTCAGTCAATAGGAAGCCTCCAGAGATCTGACCAGCACCTCATAAATTCAGAGGGTTTCACTAAGATAAGATAAGATAACTTTTATTGTCATTTTTTTTACTGTGGGCACAATGGCACACATCAAAAATGAAATTTAGTTTCCCGCTCTCAAAGTGAAACACATACATGACACACACCAAAACATATTATGAACAACATATGTATAGACCCACATCCCTACATATACATAGCAAATAAATATTAAATATTGTCCATCTTGAATATATAACGGAAGGAGGAAGCTTGAGAGTTCACGAGGTTAATGCTGTATGGAATGAAACTCTGGCTGAATCTGGATGTTCTGCCACGGATACCACGAAGCCTCCTCCCAGAAGGTAACAAGGAAAACAGGTCGTGAAGAGGATGTGTAGTGTCCCAGATAATCTTATGGACTCTGCTCAGGCAATGCTTCTGTGCTATGTCCTGGATGGGAGGGAGGGAACTGCCAATGATCTTTTCGGCCATTCTCACCACTCTCTGCACCGCCTTCCTGTCTGAAGCAGTGATGCCTTCAAACCAGACTGTGATGCTGTATGACAGGATGCTCTCGATTGTCCCCCTGTAGAAAGTGGTCAGGACAGGGGAAGGAAGATGTGCTTTTCTCATGCTGGATTATTGTTCACTGTTTTTTGCAGTGTTCTCTCATAAATTAAAATATTGTGGAAAATTCACCAAGGTATGATTGCAGTACAATCCGTCATTAAACCTAGCATCCCTAAAGACAATGTCCTCAGAGAAATCCAAGACAATGGTAGGGACTTCCTAGCTGTAACTCATCAAACTTTTGTGCTCTAGGCCAGAGGTCCCCAACCTTGGTCACTTTATGACTTGTGGACTTCAACTCCCAGAATTCCTCAGCCAGCATGGTTGGGGACCCCTGCTCTAGGCCTCTTGTAAGAGAAGTTGTACTATATATCAGGGATGATCTTGGAATCTAAGTGTTCTGAATTTGATTGTAATCTCCCTCAGGCAATGACATTTCGAGCACCATTCAGTATACTTTGACCTTGGATCCTGGTCGACAGAAAGTACGAGCCATTTTTCACCAGGGCTCGAGCTTATCTACCATCACAGAAGAGATGAAGATAGATGTGAGGCCAGAATCCAGGCAGTACCGTATACAATTACCGGTGAGAGAAGAGGTTTTGGAGGGGGTGGGATGGGCAGGATTCACATCAGAAACAGTTTTTTTTAAAAAATATCTGATCTTTAACGTGAAACATAAGATGCTGCCATGAAATCAAGCAGGTTTATATATGTTGTTATGAAAACAACATTTTTAATATTTAGCAAACAGCATGTTGTCTGGGTTCATGTATTTAAAAAACAATGAATAATAATTAATTTCTGTATTTATTTATTTATTTATTTATTTATTTATTTATTTATTTATTTATTTATTAATTAAATTTATATCCCGCCCTTCTCCTTACGGACTCAGGGCGGCTAACAATCAGATAAAAAACACACACATTATACACCTATTAAAATTGATTAAAAAGAAATATTTAAACTCGTCAAATTTAAAAATAAATAAAACCCCTTTAAAATCCCTTAGGCCAGTCCCGCAAGCTGGAACAACCACGTCTTGAGGGCGCGGCGGAAGG
>NW_015389337.1:65741-91242 GCF_001527695.2 Protobothrops mucrosquamatus
ATTCACTTTTCCTCAATCCAACACAAGTACGGGGAAGAACTTATTATCCAAGTTAGAGTAAAGTCCAAAATAAAAAGCAAGCTTCCAAGGTTGGTTCGTCTGCTTACAAATAAAACTCACAATTAACTTTAAGTTGCAGCAGTGGCGGCGGCTTCTAGCTTCGCCGAAGCGAAGGCGTCCTGGATCGCGGAGAATCCTCAGGGCTCCGGAGGAGTTCTCACCTACATCGTCCATATAGGACGACTCGGGAACTCAACTCCTACCCCGGGCAGCTCACCTATCCCCTTATGCCCAGGGGAAGGGTATCAAGCCGTTTGACAGCTGATGCTAGCTATCAAACCGGCTTTTACGCGAAACAGGCGGGAGGCAGCAAACAGCTGCGACCGACGAAGTCGCCTGCCACCGGAAGTCTCGAAGTCCACAAGTCTTAAAGTTGCCAAGGTTGGAGAGCCTTGTTCTAAAGTACGCTGAGTCTTGTTTCTCTTTTATCTTTAAAGTCAATCTGTCCATTTCTGCACAATCTAAAACTTTCTTAATTAGTTCTTCCGTTGGTAGGTTTTCATTTTTCCAATATTGGGCAAATACAATTCTTGCTGCAGTTAGTACATGTAAAATTAAGTATATACAATCTTTCTCATAGTTTGCTCCTATTATTCCTAACAGAAACTATTCTGGCTTAAAAATCAAGCAGATTTTTGTTGTTGTTGTTGTTTCCCCGTCTCCTCATGAGGAAAGACTTGCATAGAAGACAGCCTCACACCCATAATGCTGCAGCTGAATTATACCCTGGTAGGAGAGCCCATCCAACGTGCCAACAATCTGCGGGCTGTCCTGCAGAAAGGTGAATCCAATCGGCTTTTGGCATCGGTAAGTCCATACTCTGAGTGCATTCTTGTTGTGTCACTTGGCTGAACAAATTCATACCGAAAAGGTGTGGAACTGAAGCTTAATACAGTGGAACCTCGGTACTCAGCTTCTTTGAAACTCATTGAATTTGGTACTCAATGCATTTTGATGCAAAAATGTTGTCCCAGTACTCATTATTTGTTTGGTACTCAACGCATAAGCTAGATATTGTCAGTGTTAGCTGCCTTATGACTCACTACATTATTCCCTATGGGGAAACTTTGCTTGGTACTCATCATTTTTGGTACTCATTGTGCCTCCCAGAACAGTATAAAAATGTAGTGAGTATAGAGCAGGGCTTTTCAACCTTTTCACCCATTGTACCACTTTTAGGATATGGGAATATACGAGTACCACCAGTTGCCTAGCAAGGGGTCAAAAACTTGATGACAAAAAAAAGGAAAAAAGTGATAAAGTACAGGTAGTCATCGACTTACAATAGTTCGCTTAATGACTGTTCGAAGTGATAAAGTACAGGTAGTCATCGACTTACAACAGTTCGCTTAATGACTGTTCGAAGTTACAAGGGCACTGAAAAAAGTGCCCCCCAAAGCACAGCCGAGCAAGACACCTGCCTGCCCACACGGCGGCGCTCTTCCTCCTGTTCAAGGTTTTCATTGTTGTGAGCATTTCTGTTGAGGATTGGCAACGGGGGTGGGGTGGGTTGGTTTTTATTCCCCCCGTCTGCTGGGTGGTTGCAGCAGGTTTTGGTCACTTCACATGACCCTGGGACACTGTGACCATCATAAATATGAATCAGTTGCCAAGCATCTGAATGTAAATCACAAGACCCTGGAGATGCTGCAACATTCCAGGTGATCGGGGCTTCTTCTGGGCTCAGCAGAAGCACCAGGATCAGTGCTGAGCTCCAGCTGATTGGTGGTTCTTCAGGGCTCAGCAGAAGCACCAGGATCAGCGCCGAGCGCCAGCCTCCAGCTTCCACTGATCCTGGTGCTTCCACTGAGCCCTGACAGTCCCGAAGAAGCGTCAATCCTGGGGCTTCCGTTGAGCCCTAACAGCCCTGCAGCTCCAGCCATCTCTCGCTCAGGCTTGTGCGGTGCTGCCACTGGTTCAGCTCATTCCCCTCCCCCGCTACCACTTTTCTAGGATGGTCGTGTACCACCTGCAAGGTGCCAATGTACCACAGGTGGTACCCGTACCACTGGTTGAAAAGCCCTGGTATAGAGAATGGCCTTGGAGGACAGAGGGAAGATTGTCTATTAAGGCAGTGGCATCTCACCATCTTCTGCTGAGATGGATGGCAGCATAAATTTGATAAATCGATAAAATAAGTGATCAAATAAACGAAGCTTGAGCTCAGACTACAAAAATGTTTTTACAAAAACGCTGAGACAGCCCCCCCCCCTCCGCTAGTTCTCATGAAGATAAAATAGGGAGGAAGGGAAGTTCATTCAAAGGTGCAAGACTTGGTTGCCACAGATATTCTAATAACTGTAGCTTTGGGTCTGTTCAGTGTCTGTTTCTTAGTCTGGTCCAGCTTATAGAGCTGACAACGGGGAACAGGATTCTGACAAGTCCTTCTACTAGCTTCTGCAAATCCTTTCCATTCAACAATGGTCCTGCTGGAAGTTCTACCTTAGAAACACCAAGTTTGTTTGTTTGTCATGTGAAAGGGCTCTTTGGTCATAAAAGCTCAGCTAGTCAATTGACTGAGTTTAATTTAACATTTATTTATTTTTTTTCATCATATTTGTATAGCTGCCCCTCTCAGAAAATGTGACTCTGGGCAGCAAAGAATAAAAAAATAAATTATATAAAAATAAGGAACAATTGAAAATATTAATGTTATAATTAAAAGGCAAGGAGAGAGCAATAGATGGAAACAATAGGGTCATGCCAACAATTCACCCTTCCCTTGGGGCTCACAGGTTTGATGACATTGCCATGTTTTGAAGGACTTACCGAAAGTTAGGCCCAGCCTCATCTAAGGCAGGGCTTTTCAACCAGTGGTATGGGTACCACCTGTGGTACATTGGCACCTGGTAGGTGGTATGCGACCATCCTAGAAAAGTGGTAGCGGGGGAGGGGAATGAGCTGAACCAGTGGCAGCACCGCACAAGTCTGAGTGAGAGATGGCTGGAGCTGCAGGGCTGTCAGGGCTCAGCGGAAGCGCCAGGATCAGCACTTCTTCGGGACTGTCAGGGCTCAGTGGAAGCACCAGGATCAGCGCCAGCCTCCAGCTGGAGCTCGGCGCTGATCCTGGTGCTTCTGCTGAGCCCTGAAGAAGCACCAATCAGCTGGAAAGCAGCACTGATCCTGGCGCTTCTACTGAGCTCAGAAGAAGCACCGATCAGCTGGAATGTTGCAGCATCTCCAGGGTCTTGTGATTTACATTCAGATATTTGGCAACTGATTCATATTTATGACGGTCACAGTGTCCCAGGGTCATGTGAAGTGACCAAAACCTGCTGCAACCACCCATCCGACGGGGGGAATACAAACCAAACACCCCCCCACCCCACCCCCGCTGCCAATCTTCAACAGAAATGCTCACAACAATGAAAACCTCGGTGGGCAGACAGGTGTCTTGCTTGGCTGTGGCTTGGGGGGCACTTTTCTCAATGCCATTGTAACTAAGCGAACTGTTGTAAGTCGAGGACTACCTGTACTTTATCATTTGTTTCCTTTTGGGGGGGAGGTCATCAAGTTTTTGACACCTTGCTAGGCGACTGGTGATACTCGGATATTGCCATATCCTAAAAATGGTACAATGGGTGAAAAGGTTGAAAAGCCCTGATCTAAGGGACTTGGATGATATCCCTTAAGGCGGGTACCATAGCAGAAAAGGTCCATCTTCAGGGTCATGCCAGATAGTAGCAATTTAGCAGACTCATAGTAGTAATAGGACCCATAGCACATCTCTTCTACTGGAGGAAGGACCATAACATGCCATCTGCTGGATCTGATGGAACCAGCAGATATAATCTGGAAGAGGAGGTCCCTCAAATAACCTTGATGCAAGTCCATCATGGAATCCAATTGGCTGACAGGTGTGACCCAGTGGGTTCTGCCCCTGAAGGGTTGAGTCCAAGATTTTCAGAATTAAATTGAGAATCAATGCTCTGCGTAAACCAAGCTTCCACAGGCGGTGATATGAACATGATGATAAATAAATGTGGTATCAATGTCTACAAAGAAAAGTTTGGAATTGAAAGGCACGTTGTATAAATTCAACCTCTATTACAGGGCTTCCCAACTTGGACAACTTTAAGACCTGTGGACTTCAGCTCCCAGAATTCCACAGCCAGCATGGTTGGGCTGTGGAATTCTGGGAGTTGAAGTCCACAGGTCTTAAAGTTGCCAAGGTTGAGAAACCATGCTTTCTAGTATTTTATCCCTCGTCTCACCTGTTCATGGAGACTGATATTTTCTCTCCCTCCTTCCCTTATGTCCTCATAGCTACCCTTTGAGAAGGACTGCGGCAAAGATGGAATCTGTAAAGACCAGTTAAAAACATCCTTCAATTTCTCAGGGTAGAGTATGCCTTTCATCTTTATAGCAACCGCAGAGTTCAACAGAATTCATTCATGCTTGTTAAAAACTGATCTAAGTCAATGAACTCAATGTTTATTGTTAAACAGTTACATTTAGGTGTTCAATATTTATACAATTACTGGTAGTTTTAGTCTTGCAACCGTAATAGAGCCTGGAATTTCTGTCGTAAGTCATGACGGTTATAAGTTGAGACGTCTGCATGATTAGGCCCAATTTTGCAACTTTGTTTTACCACAGTCGTTAAGCGAACGTGGCAGCTGTTAAGCAAAATGTGGCAGTCATTAAGTGAACACTGCAGTTGTTAAGTGAATCCATGTATTCCTATGGGCATTCCTCACCTGAACCACAAAACGGGCGGCAAATAAATTTGATAAAGAAAATTAAAACGAGCATTTTTTGCTGGAAACCTGCCCCAAAGACTGGGAACTGGGAAAAATTGTCAAAATCATGGTCATGTCATCACAGAACTGGCCATAAAGTTGAGCCAATTACCAAGTATCCAAAATGTGATCATGTGACCGAGGGGTGTGGGCAGCCGTTGGAACTCTGGAACCAGTTCCGTCATAATTTTGAATGGTTGCTAGGCAACCAGACATTAAACAAGAACTACTTGTATAAGGCAAAACTCTCATTGCCTTACCAGAATATTATGTTTGGAAATTGGTGTTGTCCTATCTCAGTCTTTCTCTGCCTCAGCAACTTTAAGCTGTGCGAATTTCAGCTCCCAGAATGTACTACTACTAGTACTATTATTATTGTTATTATTATTATTATTATTTACACAAAAATGTGAAATTACAGCTGCCAGTTCTTTGGCCTTCATATGCATGAAGTTCTTCCCAGAACGTAGCATGTTGTAATGTATTTGTGTAGTATATAGGCAGATCCAAGCAATGTAGCCTTTTATAATTGACAAATGAAAATTTTATCAAGGAGCAGATTTTTTAAAATGCCTTCTAAGATTTTTGGTATGGCACTCAATGTGCCAATAACCACTGGAAACACCCCGGCCAGTTTATGCCATAATCTTCCAATTTCAGTGTTCAAATCTTGATACTTTGTGATCTTCTCCAGTTCTTTGTCTGCTGTTCTATGGTCTCCTGGTACTACCATGTCAGTTATCCACATTTTCTTCTTTTCAACCACAGTTACTCTCATTTTATCCTGCTTTTTTATAAATAACTCAAGATGGTGAACATACCTACTAGTCCTATTTTCCCTACAACAACAATCCTGTTAGGTGGGTTGTGTTGAGAGAGACTGGATTACATGCCTAAGGAAGATGTACAACTCACTGTCTTCTGGTTTTTAGTCCAGTACTTTAACCACTACTCCAACTGGTTCTTATCCAGCCACCAATCCCTGATCCAGTCTCAAGCTCCAAGCTCAATGCTCTTATCCTCTGACAACGCAGTCATGACAGGTCCTTTTTAGATGCGTTAGACCACTGTTGTGTACCTCGTTGGAACCACCTCTTCATAAAATCTCTCCAAGCTTTATTGGACAAAGTATGAGTAGCCTTCAATGCACACTGTCCATGGAAGATCTAAAGCCATTATAAAAAAAACCCTGAACCTGTAAACCATGTTCACAATACTTCTTCTTCTTTAGAAAGCCTCTATATATCTGAGGTAGGTTTCTCCAAGTTAAAGGAGAGGCTTCCAGAGGGGATTTTACTTTAAGCTTTCATGTTTTTAAGATCGTCAAGGATTATCTCCGTCTTTCCTTCAGCTTGAATGAATTGGTAGTTGGCCTAACCCCTGAACTCAATGCTACTGTTTTCATCCGGAATGACGGAGAGGATTCCTACAGCACCAAGTTGACTTTCATCTACCCGTCTTCACTGTCCTACCGCAGGTTTTTACTAGTGCGGGTAAGTATAAAGAAATCAGAGACACCAGAGTGGAAGGGCTGGGGAATGGCCAAAGATGATACTGTCTACCAACCGTGATATTCATTATCATATCCTATTCTCCTCAGTCCAACAGAAAATATGTGGTCATTAAATGCACCTCTGTTCCTGCTGCAGAGGAAGCTCTTGTGAGGAACACCACTTGTGACATCAATCATCCCATCTTCCGGAGCATGGCTGAGGTACTCTCTTCCTGCATGTATGTCTAGTGGAGAAGGTGATCATCTGGGACACCAGAGTAGTTGACAGCCTCCACCCAAAGACCAAGAATGGTTGACAGTCTCCATCCAAAAGCTGTCTTATGGAGTTGGCAGTACTCTAATACATGGAATCTTTTGCCCAGTTGAGGTGGTTGACCTTATCTATAAAATCAAGAGTTAGTAGCAACTTAGGGTCCCAAAGCTGTTTTTTTTCAAAAGGTAACTGCACTTTGTTTCTTCCTTGAAGACGTTTCGCTTCTCATCCAAGAAGCTTCTTCAGTTCTTCTTCAGAACTGAAAAAGTTTCTTCTTCAGAACTGAAAAAGCTTCTTGGATGAGAAGCGAAACATCTTCCAGGAAGAAACAAAGTCTAGTTTACTTTTGAAAAAAACAGCTTTGGGACAGTCATAATCTGTATGACTGAGAATCTCCATAGACATTTAACAACTCAAGGCATTACAACTCTCTATAAAAAGAGCTCATAATGGCTATTTTGTGAGACTGTACATAGCTTGTTCTCAAAAATCACAAAACTGCATTGAGATAGAATGTCTTGCTCCTGATCTAGTTGTGAGTCCAAAGAATGATTTCACAATAAACAATTGTGTACAAAATTTGGCTATAAAATTACTCTTGCACAAAGGCTTAAAGGTCACTGCTCCCACCCCCAATTTCTAGGGCAGGGCTTTTCAACCTTTTCACCCATTGTACCACTTTTAGGTCACCTAGCAAGGTGTCAAAAACTTGACAAAAAAAGGAAAAAAGTGATGAAGTACAGGTAGTCCTCGACTTACAACAGTTCGCTTAGTGACTGTTCGAAGTTACAATGGCCCTGAAAAAAGTGCCCCCAAGGCACAGCCGAGCAAGACACCTGCCTGCCCACCTGGCGGCACTCTTCCTCCTGTTTGAAGTTTTCATTGTTGTGAGCATTTCTGTTGAGGATTGGGAACGGGGGTGGAGTGGGGGTGATGTTTGGTTTTTATTCCCCCCATCAGATGGGTGGCTGCAGCAGGTTTTGGTCACTTCACATGACCCTGGGACACTGTGACCGTCATAAATATGAATCAGTTGCCAAGCATCTGAATGTAAATCACAAGACCCTGGAGATGCTGCAACATTCCAGCTGATCGGCGCTTCTTCTGGGCTCAGCAGAAGCACCAGGATCAGTGCCGCTTTCCAGCTGATTGGTGCTTCTTCAGGGCTCAGCAGAAGCGCCAGGATCAGTGCTGCTTTCCAGCTGATTGGTGCTTCTTCAGGGCTCAGCAGAAGCACCAGGATCAGCGCCGAGCTCCAGCTGGAGGCTGGCGCTGATCCTGGGGCTTCCACTGAGCCCTGACAGCCCTGCAGCTCCAGCCATCTCTCACTCAGGCTTGTGCGGTGCTGCCACTGGTTCAGCTCATTCCCCTCCCCCGCTACCACTTTTCTAGGATGGTCGCATACCACCTGCCAGGTGCCAATGTACCACAGGTACATTGGTTGAAAAGCCCTGCTCTAGGGATTGTAGCTCTTTGATGGCTGGAAAAAATGGCCGAGAAGCTTCCACGTTTCTCACGGCCAAAGTTTCTGTTTATTAACGAAATATAAAACTGGATTGAATGTATGACACAGCTCTGCTTTAAGCATTCTGGGCCCACTGCTTTTTTTGTGTCTCCTTCTGTCCAGGTGATCTTTATTGTCAGCTTTTTTGTTTCCCAAGATGCAGATCTGGGAAGTGTGGTACGGATCAGTGCCACAGCTGCCAGGTAAAACTTCCCATGACTAAAATGCAAACATTCTCCTGTGTAAATCAGATTAGCAGTCATGTTGTCTACAGTCATTTCTCCACTAGCCATGTACAGAGCTTCCTAGAGTCATCCCACAAGTGTTGTGCTCCACAAAGCATAATAACATAGCCTCAGAACATACTAAGTTCAGAAGAAGAGCCTCGATAGATACATTAATCCAGTTCAATATTTTATGTCACCCTGTAGTCAAGTGAATATATTTAGAAAGTTCATAACCTAGAACAGGGGTAGTCAACCTTGGCTCTTTTATGACTCGTGGACTTCAACTCCCAGAATTCCTGAGCCAGCATGGCTCAGCTTGGAAACCTCTCCCTTTCCCCTCAGCATGGCTGGCTCAGGAATTCTGGTAGTTGAAGTCCACGAATCGTAAAAGAGCCAAGGTTGACTACCCCTGACCTAGACAGAAAAGTGAATTTCCCTTCCACTGTCACTTCCCAGCAACCAAGATTTAGAATTTGCTGCCTATGATTCAGAAGGTCAACAGCTGTCAATATTAATAGCCCTTGAGACCCCAATTCTCCATCAGCCTATTGATCCTCTTTTTAAAACCATCTAAACTCAACCAATGACAGCAATTTCCCTGGCCATAACTAATCCCATTGACCTCAATGCATCTGGNGCATCCTGTTGTTCAAATGTTCTTTAAATAAATACAGCTTCATTGATAAGAGGTTCTAACTTTTATATCAGGTGATACTGAATGTAATATGATGGGGGAGGGGGAACAGCACAGCCTTTAGTGGTTGTAATTAAGAGATGCATGTGTGTCACGTTTGCTGCTCTGCCCATTTTTCCTTGTGTCCCTCCAGTGAAAATAACGTTGCTGTCACAAAGGACATGTTTCATCAAATGGAGCTGCCTGTCAAGTATGCAATCTATGTTTTCATCAATAGGTAAGTGGCTGCAAGTATTTGAGAAGAAGACCTCCCATTGCTTAACCAACTCTCAAGAGGTTGCTCTGAAGTGTTGGAAAGATTGTTTACACACCCACCTATGTGCACCCATCTTCCTCGGTGTGCATTGCTAAGGAAATGATTGGAACACAACTGTAATCTTAATTAACTCAAAATTCGGGTCAATCGCATAACGTATTTTTTCCCCACAATCTTTCACCATTTTTTTTTCCAGCTTGGATGAGTCAACCAAGTATGTTAATTTTTCTGTCGGGCAGGAATACGAAACTCGGACTGTGGAACATCGATACGAGGTGAAAAGGATGTGGATCACTTTCTGATCAAGAACTTAGAACAGACAGGGCTTTACTTATTAAGGTGGAGGGAGATTTAAGAACGGAGCACACTTACCTAGTGACGGATGCATTCTTCCTTTGAGAAGCATTTGCAAGCAAGAAAAATGTATCTAGAACTAAGGAGAAAACTAAGCAATGGAATGTTTGCCTCCAGAAGTTGTGGGTGCTCCATCACTGGAGGTTTTTTTAAAGAAGAGATTGGACAGCCATTTGTCCAGGGGGTTGGACTAGAACAGGGCTTTTCAACCTTTTCACCCATTGTACCACTTTTAGGATATGGCAATATCCGAGTACCTCCAGTCGCCTAGCAAAGTGTCAAAAACTTGATGACCCCCCCCCAAAAGGAAAAAAAGTGATAAAGTACAGGTAGTCCTCAACTTACAACAGTTCACTTAATGACTGTTCAAAGTTACAATGGCACTGAAAAAAAGTGCCCCCCAAGGAAACAGCCGAGCAAGACACTTGCCTGCCTACCTGGTGGCGCTCTTCCTCCTGTCCGAGGTTTTCATTGTTGTGAGCATTTCTGTTGAGGATTGGCAGTGGGGGTGGGATGGGGGGTGTTTGGTTTTTATTCCCCCCGTCTTCTGGGTGGTTGCAGCAGGTTTTGGTCACTTCACATGACCTTGGGACACTGTGACCGTCATAAATATGAATCAGTTGCCAAGCATCTGAATGTAAATCACAAGACCCTGGAGATGCTGCAACATTCCAGCTGATTGGCACTTCTTCTGGGCTCAGCAGAAGCACCAGAATCAGTGCCGAGCTCCAGCTGAAGCCTGGCACTGATCCTGGCACTTCCGCTGAGCCCTGACAGCCCTGCAGCTCCAGCCATCTCTCGCTCAGGCTTGTGCGATGCTGCCACTGGTTCAGCTCATTCCCCTCCCCCACTACCAGTTTTCTAGCATGGTCACATACCACCTGCCAGGTGCAAATCTACCACAGATGGTACCCGTACCACTGGTTGAAAAGCCCTGTTCTAGAGAGTTTTCTCCATCATTAAATATTCTCCATCCATCTTTGAGTTGGTAGAAAAAAATATATTGCCATGAAATTTAGCATCCCCATTGATGAGTGGCGTGGTGGCCTAGTGGTGAAGAATCTTGCCTCCCACTCAGAAGGTTGAGACTTCAATCCTAGGTAGCAGCAGATATTTCTCTCCTAGGGCACAAAGAAAAAATATCCGCTGCAAATTCTGGGTAGCATCAGGAAGGGCATTTGGTCAATAAATGCTCAGCACCACCCAGGCACCCCTACTCAACCCCGAAATAAGAGATTACAAGGTGGTAAAAAGGGTGTTTATTGTTCATTCCTCTCTGGCTTCTCTTGCCATCATTCTCAGTTATTCTAATCCTCCAACTTCCCTCAAAATTTAGTGGCAGATTTTATCTCTCTTCAAGATGTCCTTGGTCAATGTCAGAAGATCACTATTCTTACATGGATACAGCTAAGAAGGACTTAAGCTGGTCTCACTTATTGGCTGGGAACAAGGTGGTGTCATGGGAGCATAAGTAAAGAAGCAATTTTAAGTGCACAATTGTCCCTCCCACGTCTAGATACAAGGGGGAACCATCCCTAGAAAAACAAAATATTGACTTGTGCTAAGAATGTTGGGTGTCTGCGCTCACTTATGCGGCATTTTCTTCCAATGTAGCTGAAGAACACATTTCACCGAAAAGTTCCTGTTTCAGTAACTTTTCATATTCCTGTGTCGCTGAATGGAGCACAGATTTGGAACGCAATCTTGGATGTCCCTAAAGAGGTATATTTCCTCTGGAGCTGTGTTGATGAGAATATAAATATTGATGTAGCAAAATTGTACAGCCAGAAATCCGTCCACTAATTACCAGATTGCACAATAAAAGGTTGGGTGGGGTTAGGGTTAAACAGAAGAAAAGCACGATGGGAGGTTACTTTAGGCATTTCCGAAATATTATTTTGATGTTTATTTGGCCCAAAGCGTTCAAGTTATTTGAAAAACAAATAATGTTTAATAGGTATAAATTGAGTTAGCAGTAGATTGCTTATCGGGTAAGCAAATATTCATCCCTTAATAGTAGATTACTCTTTAATATTTCAAACCCATATTTCAAATTCATTTTAGAAATTTGATAAAGTTGGGGGGAAGTGTCACCTTGGATTTTTCTCCTCTTCACCCATTCCTTAATTTCTCCCACTTTTTAAGTGCAAAGACAAGCATGATTAAGAAAAAAAGAGTCGGTAATTCATATTTGTATATAATTATAGCTACTTAATTTTAAAGAAAAATCTGGTTAATGGCTGAATATACTTTGCAAATGGGGTGGACCCAAGTTTCAGAGTCAAGTTTAATTATTATTTTGTAAGGTATATAGATCTCATTGAAATACCTCATTTAGTATCAAGAGAAACCAATTGGCACATACGCCTATCTTTTTCTGGAACATATAAATTCGGAATTCTTGTCCATGTCAACATTTAGTCAGGGATTAAGATGGAGACACAATTCAAGGGGGATAAGCAGGCCAGTGGCCATGAGCAATAAACAGAACTTTCTTGTTTAGAGGAAGTGTCTTTGAGTACAAGCTGAGAAGAAACAACGTGACCTAATCAATCCTTGCCAGTTCCCCAGGAATATCTAGATGGCCTTTGCCAAAGATAAATTGATAAATAAGCTGGTTGATTTCTCGGATCCAAGAAGAGAAATGTTTTTCAGAAATCTTTGCTCCGTGCTCACATAATTGAATAGAGATTGGTGAGAACTTACCACCACCATGAAAGTAGGATAGATGCTTTCAAGCAACTCTTTTTGTTCCCTCCCTTTGTTAACTCTCAGTATACTAAGGAGACTTATGTAAAATACCTATTGGATGTGCCCTAAACCTCAATGCAACATCCCCATTTAACTCTAAGACAGACCTGGGCATTTTCAGGTCATTTAATCATTTACACCCTTTGGCTGTCCCTGTCCAGCCTGCATGAGGTCAATTGAAAATTAGAAAGTAAATATAAATTTGGTGCAGCGAATCAAAACCATGTAAATCACCCCTTTTTATAACGTGATAAAATTAATACTGAGCAGAATTAGGTTCAGCCGATTGGTTCAGCCCTCCATAACAGTTCCAGTTTCTCATGTGGCCCCTTGAGAAAGTTACCCCTGCTCTAAGATGTTCAGGGTTGAAAAGATAAACAATGCAAGATTAAAGCTCTTCCATGACTTGTTCTTCAAGCTCAGAAATGGGGCCTCTTATAATGCCTCCTGATTTTGTGATTGTTCCTTTCTTTTGTCCATCAGCTCTCCCAGGTCGTTTGTGTTCCTGGAACAAACACTCCAGGATCCAAAGAGTTTGTGAAGCAACTAAGCAAACAACCTGTTTTGGTGAGTATACCTGGTGCTATTGCCAGAAAGTCTCCTTTGAAAAAAAGCAGATGGACTCGGGGGATCTGGATAAATGGTGACCTCACGGTCGGCCCCCGTGGTCACAGGAAATCCGTATACGTTCCTACAACCAGACTTGACAATGTTCTTCTGTGTCTTCCAGGACTGCTCTGTAGCCACCTGTAAAACAATCACTTGCAATGTTCCATCCTTGGAGCTCCATCAACCTATTGAGTTCAACATCAATGGGGACATTGGCTTCAGTTGGCTTTCCCAGGTATGGAGGCATTTTCTGGGGCTTTATTGGGCTAGAAAGCAGGACAGGAAAGTGCCTTTTGTGGTATAATAATACACCATCGCATCTAGAGAAGGACGAGAGGGGACATGATAGCAGTGTTCCAATATCTCAGGGGTTGCCATAAAGAAGAGGGAGTCAAGCTATTTTCCAAAGCGCCTGAAGGTAGGACGAGAAGCAATGGATGGAAACTAATCAAGGAGAGAAGCAACCTAGAACTAAGGAGAAACTTCCTGACAGTGTCTTGTTAATTGGTCACCTTGTTGGACGGAGGTCTTCGCCACTTACGAGGTTGTGACCTTCAAAAATTCTTCTCTGACCTGTCGGTAAACAGGCTTTACCATATCCCAAAGGACGGACTCGTCCCCCAACCTGATCTACACCTTCAAGGTCCCTTCCAACTTTACTATTATTATTATTATTATTAGAGTATGTTTGCATTAAGGGCATATGCATTGACTTCACCACCATATGTATTCCCTAATTCTGCACACAGAGTTGACCAGAGCCACCACAATCTGGCCCATGATAGAGAAACACAGGTGTTTCTTGGTTCTCGTTCTCTTTTTCCTTCAGCATGTTGACTTCATCTTTCCATTGAGCTGACCAGTGCTGCCTCTATGTAGTCCATGATACAAAAATACAGATGGCTTTTAGGTCTCATCTTCATTTTTCCTTCGTTATGTTGACTATTTGTGGTGAGGCAACAAAAGGCAAAAACAACTGGCCAGTACACGGAAGTGGTAAAGCCTACCATCAAAGCAATAAGGAAGGATAAGCGAAGACACCACAATACCTTTGCTTCCTGGGAAGCTCGGAAATAGGACAAAGCTAGTGGGAAATTGTCTACTTCTCAGCTTTAGAAGAAATCCTGAAAAATTATCTTTCCTGTGGAGGAACTGTTGACCCAAACGTTCTTCGGCTTAGATCAGTAGTCCCCAACCTTTGCGGCTTGGCGGCCTGGCTGGTGGGGGGAGGAGAGGGAACTGAGCTGTGCAAGTGGTGGGCCAGTGCACCTGTACGTACAGCTCCACTCACGCAAGAGAGAAACCTTTGGGACACTGCTTGCGCGAGTGTGGCTGCGAGCACTGGCGCTTCTGGCCCGGTTGCAAATAGGCCACAGCCTAGTGGTGGGCCGTGACCCACAGGTTAGGGACCCCTGGGACTTAGATTGTGGAGACCAACAGAAAGGCCAAAACATCATAGGGACATAGGAGCACAATGCTGATTTCAGACCAAAATCCCCTGTATATGGAATAGCTCTGTAATGTATAATGGTGAGAACTGTCCCACAGAATTATTGTCACCATCAAGAAATGATAATGTCAAGGTTCCGACTAATGAAACACTTCAAAGAACTTCCAGGCATTGTTTATCCTAAAAAGTCTTTTATTCATGTAACAAAATGTCGGCACGGCATGAAGAGGGATGCTAAGATCTAAATTCTCCTCCCCTGAGCACATATTTTGTCAGCATGTTCCCTCCCTCAATCTGCTGTCATAAATCACGTTCTCCTATCAGGTTGAAGGGTAAAGGTTCTCTTCCGTTTACAGTGCATATCTAATGTAATTACCCACATACATTCTTTCTCCTCCCCTCCCAGCGTCTTCTGAGTTAACTCTAAAAATACCACACAGCTCTGCATATTTTGTCAGAGGAAGATCATCCAATGTTAGCAGCGTTGACAGATAATTCATAGGATTTTTTTTCATATATATTTTGGTAGCTGGATGGGATTTGGCCAATGAAGATAGGCCAATGGCCACTGGCATGTCTGTGTCTACAAATAACATTTCCATTAACACCAGTTCAGTTAGTCCTCAACTTACAACAGTTCATTTAGAGACTATTCAAAGTTACAACAGCACTGAAAAAAACGAGTTATGACCATTTTTCACACCTATGACCGTTGCAGCACCCTCATGGTCACGCGGTCAAAATTCAGACCATTGGCAACTGAGTCATATTTATGACAGTTGCCGTGTCCCAGGGTTATGTGATCACCTTTTGCAACGTTCTGACCAGCAACGTCAATGGGGAAGCCAGATTCACTTAACAACCGTGTCCACACTGCTAACATCGGATGTTTTTGCATTGACAACAAAGGGAAATGTAGCCATCTTTTACCTTTTGCTTTTAGAATTAGATGATGCTGGGAGGGGGGATGTGAACGAGAGTTCATCTAGACATAACAACACTAGACCTAGTGTGAGAAACAAGGTTATTGTAACCAGAGCTGATAAGGAATTGGCGGGTTGGAGAACTGGAGAGGAGGCCTGCGCTTCAAGGTAATTGGGGAATGTGATTTAGGACTGTTTATTTGAGGAGGGAATTGTGCTTTGATACTTTGTATTTGGGGGGTGGGAATTTAGTTTTTGGTTTAGACTATGTAGTGCTGAAACTTTGTTTCTCGAATAAAATATTGTTTAAGGTAAACAATGCCTCAAAGTTCTTTTGAAGAGTTTCATCTGTTGAAACCATGACAAACCATTTTGCTGACTTAACAACTGTAGGGATTCACTTAACAACTGAAAGGTCGTAAAACGGGGAAAAACTTACTTAACAAGTGTCTTGCTTAGCAACAGAAATTTTGGGCTCAATTGAGGTTGTAAGTCAAGGTCTACCTGTAATTCTTGCCCTTCCCTCTCTGGGGCAGCCTTTCAAGCAACCAGCTTCCCCACCTCTGAGGCTGTTTATGTCTTCTCCCAGACCCAGCAGAAGAAGGTGACTCTAGTGAGCTCTGCCCAAGTTTCCTATGACGAGAGCAAATACAAGCAGAAAGAGGGATTCGTGCAGGACCAGGTAATGACTCCTCTCCTCCAAGGTATCACTAAATTGTCAAGAGTGAAAGTTTGGCAGCTGCATGCCCCTCTTTTGTCTTCTTGCCATTAGAGTAAGGCGGGGAGGTGTTGCTTTCAAATGGGTTAGTTAGAGCAGGGCTTTTCAACTTTTCACCGATTGTACCACTTTTGGAATATGGCAATATTCAAGTACCACTAGTCGCCTAGCAAGGTGTCAAAAACTTGATGACCCCAAAAAATGGGAAAAAGTGATAAAGTACAGGTAGTCCTCACCCCCTTTAATATCCACTCTTCTCTCACCCCCTTTAATATCCTCTCTTCTCTCCCCTTCAGCAAGACCTAGGCAATGCCTTACGCAGCTCCAGCTGAATCTCTGCCTGAAGATTGCGCGAGGCTGCCTGCCACCCCCAATCAGCTGGAGCTGCGCGCGCTGATCCTGGGCTCTCCGCAGGACCCAGGCAGGCAATGCCTCAAGCAGCTCCAGCTGAATCTCTGCCTGAAGACTGCATGAGGCCGCCTGCCACCCCAATCAGCTGGAGCTGCGCGCGCCGATCCTGGGCTCTCAGCAGGACCCAGGCAATGCGTCGCGCAGGTCCAGCTGAATCTCCACCTGAAGACTGCGTGAGGCTGCCTTCCACCCCCAGGCTGCCGGCAATCAGCTGGAGCTGTGCACTTTGATCCTGGGCTCTCAGTAGGACCCAGGCAACGTGCAGTTCCAGCTGACTTTCCCACAAGCCTGTGCGGCGCTGCTGCCGCTTCACCTCATCCACTTTTACACTTTTTTTTTACATTTTTTTTACAGTGCTGTTCAACCCGTTGTATGCGTACCATCTGCCAGGTGCCAACGTACCACTAGTGGTACGCATACCACCGGTTGAAAAGCCCTGAGTTAGAGAAATGAAATCTCTCCAGTTCTACAGAGGTTTGCTGAGAGCCAGCCGTCTAGAACCCTTTCAAGGGCATTCTAGCAGGTGTGAAGAAGATAGCAGACGGTTCCCATAACAAAAAGAACTTGTTTACATGAACTACTGGGACATCTGGGGGTGGTGGTGGCTAGGAAAGTCATTGTTTTATGCTATGGTATGATGCCTTGGGATTTTAGAGTTAGTTTTACTTCGCCTGTACCAGATCATTTTATTCAATAAACAGTAAGCTTTTCAGAAATGAAAATAATCCTGGATTATTATTTGGATACTGGAGCTGGAGGTTGACATAAAGATTGTAATGAGAACTTCTGGCTCCTCTGGATAAGCACTGTACGGAGGGAGGAAGCTGTGATCAAAGGATTCTGGCTTCCCTTGTATGATCCAGCCCTTCCCCTCCTCTAGGTGAAGACCACAGTGGAGTTCTTGGAGGCCTACAACTCTCTGCCCATCATTATTGGCAGCGCTGTGGGTGGTCTTCTACTCCTTGTTCTGATCGTTGCGGCTCTGTATAAGGTAAGCCTTGAAAGAGAAAATGGCTTGCAGTGAACATTTTAGTAGTCAGTTTCCATCCTAGTTATGTATCAGCCTTCCCAGGTACACAAGATGGGAAACGCGAGCAGATGAAATAATTCTATTTTATTGTAAGGCTACATTAGCAGAATCTTGCCAGTTTGGGCACAAATCTCCCACTGTCATTTTTTATAGCCTGAGAAGTTAGGGACACTGATTTCTTCCTTTACCCATTATACCATGGGTCCCCAACCTGTGGGCCGTGGCCCACTACCGGGCCGTGGCCTATTGGCCACCAGACCGCGTGAATGGCTGGCCAGTGCACGCACGTGTGTGTGCGCATGCCCCCCACTCACACTAGTACCGCCACAAGCGAGCGTCGTGCAGATGCTAGTGCCACCCCATGCCTGCCCTTCCCTCCAGGCCACCAAACTAGAATGGTTGGGGACTTCTGCATTATACAACTGCTGGTTATATCCTCTCTTATCTGGCCATTCCATAGGCAGCATCTCAACTTTTCTCCCCCTTCCCATGTACCTTTCTATTATGGGACAACATATCAAGTTATTGCTTTTCCCAAACAAAAGTGCTTCTGCTAAAACCAAGGGGCAGAGGTGTCTGAAACAGAGGAGAAAAATCTACTAATTAAGCGAAGGATGTCCATTATTGTCCATCCTTCAGTCTTACAATAAACCAATTGTCTATAGATATTCTCAATCACTTAAGTCCTAGTTGACCTAAAGATGCTTTTCCAAAAGGCAACTGGAATCCCTTGGATTTTTTCCCTTGAAAAAGTTTCACTTCTCATCCAAGAAGCTTCTTTAGTTCTGATTGAATGGTGCAGAATGGAAGGATTTATATAAAATAAATAAATCCTTTCAGTCAGAACTGAAGAAACTTCTTGGATGAGAAGTGAAATGTTTTCAAGGAAAAAAACCCAAGGAACTCCAGTTGCCTTTTGGAAAAGCACCTTTAGGGATAAACCAATTGGTTTGTGGATTTCTCTAGATCAGTGATGGCGAACCTTTCAGAGACTGAGTGCCCCAAAACTGCCCCCGCCCCTGCCCCCACCTCATTCCTGCTCCGCCTCTGCTCTGCCCCCACTCCACATGCCCCCAGGGCCACTCACCGCCTCCAGATCGCCCAGGTAGCCCAGCAGCACCATGGCGGCCACACCCTCTACCCATGACCTGCAGCATCAACTGTGCGCGATGGGGCGTGAGGGCAGAGTCTTGTCTACGCTGCCTGGCTGCCATGTCCTTGGCTGTGCTGCTCCGCATGGGCCACACTCTGGGGATGGCTCTTCTCCAGGGGGGCTGCTGGTGAGGAGGGGGTCATGGGGGGAATCGAGGCTGGGGCAACAGCATGTGTGCCCACAGAGAGGGCTCCGAGTGCTGCCTCTGGCACGCGTGCCATAGGTTCGCCACCACTGCTCTAGATTGTGTACCTTTTCAGATCGGGCGTCTATCTAATGTGTAGCCATTATTACTCAATGCTCAACTGAATGTTCTTTCTTTTTCCTTCCAGCTTGGGTTCTTCAAAAGGCAGTACAAGCAGATGATAGATGAGACAGACGCAGGAAACAATGAGGGGGCCGGAAGTCCACCAGAGACCAGCCCACCTGCTGAGGCTACCAAAGGATAAATGTCTATGGAGATTCTCAGTCATCCAGGTCATGGTTATCCCAAAGGCGCTTTTTCAAAAGGCAGCTGGACTTTCTTTGTTTTTTTGCCTGAAGACGTTTCGCTTCTCATCCAAGAAGCTTCCTCAGTTCTGAATGAATCAGAAATCACGAAGAAGCTTCTTGGATGAGAAGCAAAAGATCTTCAAGGAAAAACAAAGGAAGTCCAGTTGCCTCTTGAAAAAGTGTCTTCGGAAGTACCAAAGGATAACCAACTCTTCTGTCTGTCCCTGTTCAGTAACCCTTGACTTACAACGGTACCTTTAATGGCTGTTTGAAGTTACAACGGCATTGAAAAAAGTGACTTAGGACCATTTATCACACTTACGACCGTTGCAGCATTCCCCCATAGTCACGTGATCAAAATTCAGGCGCTTGGCAACCGACTCATATTTATGACGATTGCAGTGCCCCGGGGTCACGTGATCGCTTTTTCCCGAGAAGCAAAGTCCATGGGGAAGGCAGATTGACTTAACAACTGTGTTATTAACAACTGCAGTGATTCACTTAACGACTGTGGTCAGAAAGGGTCGTAAAATGGGGCAAAAATCCCTTAACAACTGTCTCACTTAGCAACAGAAATTTGGGGCTCAGTCGTGGTCATAAGTCGAGGATCCCTGTACAAGAGTGAGTATGTCAATGAAAATTCTTAGTAATTCCAGGTGGAGTCGTTTGGAAGTTGAGCGAGGGCAGTTGGATTGGTTGTCTTGCTGGTTCAAAATGTTTGCTATTGTTCTTCAGTTTAAGCAAGTTGGTTATATGTTCTAAGTCAGGGGGTAGGCAACCTTGGGTCTTTTATGACTCGTGGACTTCAACTCCCAGAATTCCTGAGCCAGCATAGCTCAGCTTGGAAACCTCTCCCTTTCCCCTCAGCATGGCTGGCTCAGGAATTCTGGGAGTTGAAGTCCATGAGTCATAAAAGAGCCAAGGTTGCCTACCCCTGTTCTAAGTTAAAGGATTGAGGAGCTGGAACATTTACTTCCCAACAACTCTCTGCCTACTAACCCAAGGAGCCTATCCAGATTAAAAAATGAAACCTCTCTGGAGGACATCTACGGGGTCCACCTAACCAACTTGCTCAGACTGAAGAAGCTACTTGGACGAGCAGTGAAACGTTTCAAACCAGCCAGAAAAGAAATCCAGTTGCCAGGACTCAACTTCCAGTACGTAAAAAGAGGTTTAATGGTAGGATAAAGCATGCTAGTAAACACAGCTATTTTGATATTTAACTTGTACGGTCATGTTAAGAAACATCAGCCAGCGGCAAGTTCTCAGTGGATGGAGAACCCACGAACGTATGAATGAAATACTGTATTACAGGTCGCATTCCTTTGTAAGCATGTGTTTTGTGGGAAAATATGCATATTGTCTCTCAACAGTTGGATGGGCGGTATATAAATTTCATAAAGAAATAAACAAACAAACAAACAAACAATTTTGGATTAGGTTCTGTTCCCTTGATTCTGGTGAGGAGCAAAATCAAACTTTACGTTAAAGAAAGGAGGAACTGCATGAGTTCATAAGGCATGTGTGACACCACTGCTTTTTTCAGTCTGGGACAGGACAACGTGTAAAACTTCACTTTGCATCTCTCCCGTTAGTCATCTGAAGGACAGGAGACTGACACCTTATCTTCTCTGTCTTTGTGGCCAAAAGAAATAAATAAAAGTGGACTTTGCAGTGGTTTGCAAGGAATCGGCACATAGAAACAGAATGGAAATGGAAGTGGCCCGAAGCCCTAGTATTTTCATTAGCAATCAAGTTTCTGTTTGAAAGGGATCTTGCAGCTTCTTCAACAGAATCTGGATAAGTTCCCTTTTGTATTCAAAATCTGGCCGTTTGGTAGCACTATCCCTAATAACATAATAACAGGAATGCGCTATGCTCATTGAAATGCATTTTATTGACTCCATAGATAGACATCTGTCTCAAAGATGCATTAAACACCCATAACTCTATGTCCTCGCTAGGAGAGGAAGCTGGTTAGAAGAAGAAATGTTAAGAGG
This sequence comes from Protobothrops mucrosquamatus, assembly GCF_001527695.2. NCBI lineage: Eukaryota > Metazoa > Chordata > Lepidosauria > Squamata > Viperidae > Protobothrops > Protobothrops mucrosquamatus. Next base: position 86,882 of record NW_015389337.1, read on the forward strand.
GTCTCAGCGGTGGCTGTCCACATCTTCATAGCCGGTGGGTAGTGCGTTGGTGTGGGGATTGTGAAAGAGGCTATGATTTCCATCGCCCCATGGATAAGCCTAAAATAAATAAGAGAAAAAGGGAATGCAGAAAGAAAGCTTTCCGGGGTGACACATCAGGATGGCTAAGGTGGGGAGGTCAGGAGAGTTAAGATAATAGCCATGATGACATGATGGGAGTCCCACCTCTTTTAATGTATGCCGTGCATGTGATATTCTAGAATATTCTAGAAGGGGCGGGGCTTCAATGGCAGGCCATGGCCACCATCTTGACTTTTTTTAAAAAATAATCCTTCATGAACATTGTACCACAAATCCACCAACTTGAACTTGCCTCTGGATCTTAGTATAGGTAGTTATTTCCTCTTATCAACAATTGCTTAAATATCAGAACTTTAACCAAAAACCCATCATAACGTAGCCAGCAATTAAGTACTGGTAGTCCTCGAATTATGGCCATTCATTCAGTGTCCATTCAAAGTTACATAACACTGAAAAAAGTGACTTGTGATCAGTTTTCACACTTAACGACCGTTGCAGCATCCCCATGGTCACGAGATCAAAATTCAGGCGCTTGGCAACTGGCATGTACTTATGACTGTTCTACTGTCCTGGGGTCATGTGACCAACATTTCCCATCTTCCCAGTCAGCTTCCAACAAGCAAAATCACTGGGGGAAACCAGATTCACTTAAGGATCGCATGATTCGTTTAAGAACTGCAATGATTCACTTAACAACTGTGGCAAAAAAAACATTGTAAAACGGGGCAAAATTCACTTAGCAACTGCTTTGTTTAGCAGTGGGCTTCATTCTGGGCTTAATTGTGATTGTAAGTCAAGAACTGCCTGTATATAAAAATTCAGCTCACCCAGAAAAATAAAAGAGTATTCGCTTAATACTATAAAAAATGGGGCCTCTTATGAGTAGAGCTTCAGAAGAGGAAGCTTTAGATCCAAAAGTTTTTTTTAAAAGATTTTATTAGTTTTTCTCTTACATACATGTCTGGATTCAAAAGTGCTAATACATAATCAATTCCTAATCCTTGGTTCTTTCCTCTAGCCGTTTGTAGAATAACTCCTAGAATCTCAGAGACATTCAAAACTATGTTAGATGAAAGAGTCACAATGATGGAAATATCAGGGGCCATAAAAAGACAAAAAAATGGGAAAACACCGGGTCCAGATGGCCTTCCGGTGGAGTTACATAAGAATCTCCAAGAGATACTAAGTGAACCGCTGAAAGATTTTTGTAATGGACTTTTATTAGAAACTAGGCTCCCATCTACATGGATGGAAGCAAATATTACTCTAATACCCAAAGAAGACTCCGATTTGACCCAGATTAAGAACTACAGACTGATTTCACTGCTCAATGTGGATTATAAAGCTTTAGATCAGTGGTTCTCAACCTATGGGTCGGGACCCCATTTGGGGTCGATCGACCATTTCACGGGGGTCACCAAGCAAGGCTGTCCACCATTTTTCCCCCTTTTCCGGCGAGTGCCTTACCTCCCTTGAGCTGGGCCAGCTGGTGGTCGGCCTGCTCCGTCTCTGCCTCTTGCCAGCTACGCCTCGGCCGGCGCAGGGGGCGGAACCACGCATGCGTGGCGCTCCCAGGCAGGGAAAGTCCTCGACTTACGACAGATTGGGTAGTCCTCGACTTACGACCGGTTTAGTCCTCGACTTACGACCGGTTGGGGGTTGCGGCATTAAAAAGGTTGAGAACCACTGCTTTAGATCCAAAAGGTTGTTGCCAACTTAATTTTGGGGGACTGGATAATTAGGGTAAAGATCTACTCTTGATTATATTATTAGCTTCAGAAGCAAGAAATCCTTCACAAATCCAGATGAAGGGCCTAACTCAGGGGCGGGGAACCTTGGCTCTTTTATGACTTGTGGACTTCAACTCCCAGAATTCCTGAGCCAGCCTCACCCCTGGCCTAACTGCTTCAATTCCCTCTCCCGGTACATTTTTACCTTTGTCCGAATCCTCAGGTGGGGATATGGGATGAACTCAGGACGTTCGTGGGAGTGTTCTCTCTTTCTCAGCTGCACGTTCAGCCAGCAGATGCCCACTGAAGGAAGCGCCACCACAAAGCTTAAAATCTTCCATAACCGAGCTGATATGCAGAAGGGAAAGACGGAATAATCAAGGGTGCAAGGCAGAGGATGCTAAGTTGCCCCTTAAAAAATAGAACCAGGCAGTGATGGGATTCAAATATATGAACAACCGGTTCTCTGTGTGGATGCCAATTCCGGAAGTCCGTTCTGGGCCTGGGCAACAAAAAAATTAACTACCGGTTCTGCCGAAGTGGTGCGAACTGGCTGAGTCCCACCACTGGGACCAGGGCTTTCTCTGGCTAACAGCCTCCTAGTGTAACTTCGAGTCACTAACATTGTTGGTTCTGAGGAAACAGGCAAAAGATATTCTCAAGGTCACTTGTGTTGTCCTTTCTTTGTGGGACAACACGTCAAAAGCCGAAACGCTTTCTTAGGAGACAAATGCTAGGCCAAGCAATCGATGTTGCATTCCAGCTAATCTTAAAAACACTCAGTGATTAAATAATTAAAATGTATTTCAGTGGAAACACTATCATTGACACCTATCAACACAACCATTTTAACTTGCAGGATTACAGCATGTTTGTTAATAATAGCGATCTTGTTTAATCCTTCTTCTTTTTTCTTTTATTTAATCATTTATTTTCTTCTTTAAACCTTAAAGTAATTTTAAATGAAATAAAAGGCAGAGAGCTCTGCTTAAGTAAAATGCTGGCAGAAGAGAGTTTGGGAAGCAGAGGACAATCTGTTATGGACATAATGGACAGATTCTACGGGAAAATAGAGGATTTTTCAGCATCAGTATTAAAAGTGTGTATTGTTTCTTCTTAAATGAAAAGCACAAATGAAATGGGGATGTGTTCCCCAAGAGGCACACAATTTTTCCGTTACTGTTATTAGTTTTTGTACATCAAGGAATAACACAGTACAAGTAACAAACAAAGGAATCTCATTTTGACTGCTGTTGTGGGAAATTCAACCTCCAGCCAAGTATCAAGGAATCTCTACATATCAGGCCTTCCAATTGTATCTCCCCCCCCCCCCCTATTCTTCCTTGATTCTGCTGTCCCCAGGTATTGCTGGAGTTATTGTCAGTTTTGGTAGTAGTAACAGTAGTAGTCTACTACTACTACAGTAGTAGCAATTATTGAGTTCACTTACCACTAGATCCTTCTTCGTGGCCAGCTGCTTCTGTAGCAAAATTCCTTGTCTGGGCCACCAGTTGAGTAATTCTCCACCTGGGATTCATTCCTGAAACCCAGGACGCCAAAGACTTTTGTCTGGCAGAAGGTGTCTTTAATGGAGACCTTGAGTTCTTCCCTGTGACTGGTCACTGTCTTTGCTGGGTCAAGGCCTTCCTGTTCAACTGCCCTTTCACTCACACTTCTCCCTCCTCCTTGGACCTGACGGTTGTGTTCATCTGATCCTGTTTGGCCAATGGAGTTGAGGCAGAAACACGACCCAGCTTGGAGTTTCTATCGCAAGGCTGACACCCAACCCATGACAAAGAGCCAACTTCTCACTTAGATTGGCATGAGACCCGGGAACTAACAATCCTCCCTTCCCTACAGTGGATCTATTTATAAACGAAGCAGAAAGCAAATGCAGAATGCCCGATTTCCAAAGAAAGCAACAGGGGAGGTATTATTAGAGTAAGCACCTAAAATATTCCAGTAGATCATGAGTGACATTTGTGGCCTGTTGCAAGCAAAGACTGGTATGTGTGCTCATTGGAGTTTCATAGAGGTAGTCCTCGGCTTACAGTGGTTCATTCAGGGACCATTCAAAGTTGCAACGGCCCCGAATAAAGTGATTTATGACCATTTTTTCACAGTTACAATCTTTGCAGTGTTGAAAGAAAAGTCTTCATCGTGGTTCAGTCCAAGCTGGGAATAAACATGGCGACTGCTTTAGGAAGAAGGTTGCAGTTTATTGAAGAGGAGAGCCAGACAGAAAGATGGCCCTGGGAGAAAAGAGAGGGAGCACATGTAGGGAGTGGGTATTTATACCCTCTGGAGATTTTTGTTTGGAGTTGTTCCTGTGGCATGAACTTTGACCTGAATCTGAGTGTGCCCTTTGGTATCTCTGTGTTAATCCTATTATGTCCTGTCCTAGAGTTTGGGTGGGGTATGTAGATTTTAGGTGTCTTTGTCTTCCTAAGCTTCTAGCTGGAGGCCGCCAACCTTCCTGAATGGATTATTTACATCTGCATTTCTACAGAGCTGATTTCTGCTTGGGGGAGGGAGACCTGGGGGCTATTA
>NW_015389337.1:91263-95152 GCF_001527695.2 Protobothrops mucrosquamatus
GCGCGGCGGAAGGAGGGGAGATCCGGGATCACCCGGATCTCTGGGGGTAGTTCGTTCCAGAGGGTGGGGGCTCCCACCGAGAAGGCCCTCCCCCTGGGGGTCGCCAGCCGGCACTGTCTGGCTGACGGCACCCTGAGGAGACCCACTCTGTGGGAGCGTACCGGCCGATGGGAGGTAATCTGCGGCAGAAGGCGGTCTTTGCAACTGACTCACATTCATGACGGTGATAGTGTCCCAGGGTCATGTGATTGCCTTTTGTGATCTTCTTGACAAGCCAAGTCAATGGGGAAGCCAGATTCACTTAACAACCGTGTTACTAACTTAACATCTGCAGTGATTCGCTTAACAGCTGTGGCAAGAAAGGTCGCAAAATGGGGCAAGATTCACTTAACAAATGTCTCACTTAGCAATAGAAATTTTGAGCTCAATTGTGGTCACAAGTCGAGAACTCCCTGTGCAGGTAGAAAATTGAAAAGCTGTCAATCCAGCTGGCTGGGGAATTCCGGGAGCTGAAGTCAACACATCTTAAAGCTGGCAAAGTTGAGAAACACTGCTCCAGTTGGTTGATTTTGTAGGCAGCATTTGGGTTGATCATTTTGGAAGGTCCCTTCCAATCCTGTGATTCTATATTCTACGAGTCATTTAGGGTAAATAGAGGTGAGACTGCTTTCTTGGTGGCCCAAATCTCCAGAAGAATTAGCACCACCCCGAATTTAAGTAACTGGCTTTCTTTCTTCTTCTTTTTTTAAAGAAAAGTTGCTTCTTTTGGCCTTTTCCTATTTTTCTTATTACAAGGAGAATATTCCCTTAATACAGTGTCCCCCCCCCCCCCATAAATAGATACCTGTTTAATGAAATCTTCCATGTGTTATCATTTCAAAAGGTTGTCTGGGCAATTAGAGAGCTGTCCGCCATGTATCCAAAAATGGTTGCAAGTTGATTGCAAAAAGGTAAAACTCTGGATTGCCTGATCTGTGCAACTTGCTTACTTAAGAGGCAATTGTTGTATTTTGCTGACCCCTGGGGGAACAACGTGGTTTCGCCCCACAACACAAAAAGCAAATAGTAGGGGACAACAGTAGAAAAGGGAAAACAAAAAAGGTGTGAAGAAAGGGAGGGGAAGAAACAAAAGGCATTGACTTTCGATTCTTCTCCGTTGCAGTAAAATCAGACATTAAAATCAAATTTCAACTTTTTACATTTCTATAGTAATATGCTCTAGCCCAGTGATGGCGAACCTTTTAGAGACCGAGTGCCTAAAACTGGCCCCACACCCGCTCCACCCCCTGCCCCCCCCTCTGCCTGCCTTCAGGGCCACTCACCACCTCCAGGGCCCACCGCAGATCGCCCAGCAGCACCATTGCAGCCATGCCCCCTGCCCGCGCCCCGCAGCATCAACTGTGCACGATGGGGTGTGAAGGCAGAGTCTTGTCTGCGCTGCCTGGCAGCCATGTCCTTGGCTGCACTGCTCCGTGTGGGCCACGCTTGGGGGCGACTCTCCTCCAGGGGGGCTGCTGGTGAGGAGGGGGTCACAGGAAGAGGCAAGTCTGGGGCAACAGCATGTGTGCCCACAGAGAGGGCTCGGAGTGCCGCCTCTGGCACGCATGCCATAGGTTCGCCACCACTGCTCTAGTCATTTCTGTGTTGGCAAATCAGTCTAATCGGTAAACCCCAAAATTGTAACATCATTTTTTTTCCACCTCGAGCACAAAGTCCAGAAGCGGCTTCCAAGTAGAAACAAAAGTACTTATGTTCTTTTCTTTTATCAGCACAGTCAATTTGGCGACCTTTGCTAATTCCATCAGCTTTTGCAACCCTTCATCCATGGTGGGAATCGAGGCCTCCTTCCACTTTTGTGCATAGAGCAATCTTGCCGCCATCGCCATATATAAAATCAGAGTTCCAATTTTTTTTCCCAGTTCTCTTTCCATTAGGCCCAGAAAGAAATTTTTTGGTTTAAATCTTTATGTTCACTTTAAGAATTTTCTCCATTAATATATGGACCCTACTCCAATATTTCTTTGCCGAAATCCACAAGTCTTAAAATTGCGAAGTTTGGAGAGCCCTGGAAAACAACTGTGATGAGAAGTTGTTTCTTGGAGAATTGGGGGGTGGGGGTGTTGGCCCTGGTTGATAGGATGAAGCAGAGACTGGGAAGAGAGACAGAGTCCCCATTTCTTCCCTCTTGAAACTTTTTAACTTGCCTACAGGTAGTCCTCAACTTACAACCATTCGTTTAGCGACCGTTTGAAATTATGATGGCACTGAAAAAAGTGATTTATAACTGGTCCTTGCACTTATTATTTATTCAATTTGTATCTCGATTTTATTATTTTTACAAATAACTCATGGCGGTAAGCAAATCTGTAACACCTTCCTTCTCCTATTTTCCCCACAACAACAGCCCTGTGAGGTGGGTTGGGCAGCGAGAAAGTGAGTGGCCTAAAGTTACCCAGCTGGCTTTCATGGCTAAGGCAGGACTTGAATTCACCACCTTCTGCTTTGTAGTCTGGTGCCAACTTAAAGCTTTCCAACTTAAAACTGTCACAGCATCCCCATGGTCACATGATCAAAATTTAAGTGCTTGGCAACTGGCATGTACTTATGACAGTTGCACGGTCCCGGAGTCACGTGATCATCATTTGCAACCTTTCCAGCCAGCTTCTGATAAGCAAAGTCAATGTGGAAGGCCAGATTCACTTAATAGCCAGATGATTCACTTAACAATTGTGCAAAAAGGTTGTAAAATTGGACATGACTCACTTAACAACTCCTTGCTTAGCTACCTTTATTATGAGAACACACAATTCGGATTAACCTTAATCTCTGTTCTTAATATACTCGTTTCCTGCCTTTTTTCTAATTGCTAGAATCAGAAACAAGAGGCTAAAAGAAAGTTGTTGTAAAAGACAATTGGAAATCATTTGTTGACATCTCTTTTTTTATTATTTCTGCACTTTTGGCCTCGTTTTCTCTTTCTTTCCTTATTTCTTTTTCCTAATTATTAGCGTCTATCAGTTTTTTACCTTTTGAGTTTTTTTTAAAAAATCTAAACACAGTTATGTTAAAAAAAAGAAAGCTTAGCAAATAGAATAACAATTGAAAGCTGGAGCAAGTTAAGTATGGAAGTCTAAATTAGGAGAAAATGTGATCGGTTAATTAAACTTTCTCTGAGGTAAGCATGAAAAAATCCACTGGACTGAATTAGGCAGGTTCATTTGCATATCTTGCTAGCCACAGACCCAAAACCACCACAATGAACATTTTGAGGGCCTTCACGATGCAGACTCTGTTTCATCCCCATGGAGGCAACCTAGATTTCTCCTTTTTTTGTACAGTTTTAACATACAGAATAGGTAGTCCTCAACTTACAACCGTTCATTTAGCGACCATTCAAAGTTACAACAGAGCTGAAAACGGACCGTTTTTCACATTTACGACCATGGCAGCATCTCCAGGGTCACATGATCAAAATTCAGACGCTTGGCAACTGACTCGTATTTATGTCGGTTGCAGTGTCCCGGAGTCACGCGATCCCCTTTTGCGACCTTCTGACAAGCAAAGTCAATGAGGGAGCCAGATTCAGTTAAGAACCGTGTTACTAACTTAACAACTGCAGTGATTTGTTTCACAACTGCAGCAAGGAAGGTCATAAAATGGATCAAAACTCAACAAAGTGTCTCCCTTAGCAACTGAAATGTTGGGTTCAGTTGTGGTCATAAGTCGAGGACTGCCTGTATTCCATGGATATTTGAAAAGAGCACTTGACTAAAATTGTGGAAGAGATGTGTTTGCTTTGCCTCCAGTAAGTTTATTAAAGGTTTTTTGTTGATTGTTTTCAACAAGAGGTTCTTTGTGGCTCCGCTTTCTGCTGTTTTTAGCGGGAGGG
>NW_015389337.1:96064-98214 GCF_001527695.2 Protobothrops mucrosquamatus
TTTTTGAATCATGTTACCTCAGATTTGCTAACTTAAAGAATGTGTACAAATCTGGGACCTGTTGCTCCTACCGGTGGACCTGCTGATGGATTTTTGAGAACCTAATCAATGGATCCATTGATGGACTTTTGAGAAGCTGAGAAACAAAGCTAAGAAACAGAGGTCAGCGAGATTATTAGGAAACAGTGTCATTGCTAGGAGGGGATGACTCTACATTTTGTGAGAGTGGGTCAATGGCGTGATCAGTTCCAGCCTCCTCCAGCATCTGCTTGTATTGACGCTTGAAGAACCCAACCTAGAGAGAGATAGAGAGAAATGAAAGTAAGAGGGACAGAAAGCAAACGTGAGATTTCCCCTCCCACAAAATAAGAATACCAGCCCTTAGTGCAGGGTTTCCCCAAGCTTGCCAACTTTAAGATACATGGACTTCAACTCCCAGAATTCTCCAGCCAGCCATGCTGGAATTCTGGGAGTTGAAGTCCACATATATTAAAGTTGCCCCAGTTGGGAAACCCTATCTTAGTGCTTAAGACAGCTGCCAAGACTCAGGGGGCTATGAAAACCACACACTGACATTTGGCCAAGGCCTTAATTCCTACCTCCAAGAAGGGTTGTTACGAACAACTAAATTCCCTTGATGAGAAATCTTTTGAACATGCAGGCAGAAATCTTTTGAACATGCAATCAGAACATAATTGGGGTGTGTGTGTGTAGCAAGAGCTCCATTCTCTACCCTTTCCCTCCCCAGGTTCCACTTCACCTTATACAAAGCTGCAGCTGTCAGAGCTAGAAGAATTAAGCCCCCAAAAGAGCTGCCAATGATAACTGGGAAGCTGTTGTAGATCTTGATCAACTCCACTACTGTCTGCACCTGGGAATGGCGGGAAAGACAATGCTTTAGAGATTGGGCGCAAGTCTGACAGTCCAGGAATCCAGGTGTTCAAGGACCAGTCCTAGCCTTTAGACATCACTTGCCTCCAAGGATTGGGAAAGAAAGTCCTGAGGCTCAGTTTTCTGACCACACCCCACATCATCCCAGTCTTCATTACCTGAGTTTGTGAAAAGCCCTCTTGCTGTGTGTATTTTTTCTGGTCATAAGAAACCTGTGCGGAGGTCACCAGAATAATTTTCTTCTGTTGGATCTGGAAGAGAGATTCGTTATTTTTGAAAGATGACATGCTATTTGTTGAGGAGGAGGAGGAGGAGGAGGAGGAGGAAGCTGAAGTAAGAAGTCATCCACCTCAGCACAAGTGATCTGAATGACACAACCCTTAATAAAGCTTAATAAAAACCTGGCTATGTACCTGGGCCTGGGGCTCAGAATGCGTTAAGGGCCCTGTTACTTGGCTTAACGATTAGTTGATGAATCATCCAGGCTGCCAGTTTGTGCTTGTTTATTTTACGAACACTTTTATTGCTTTAATGTTTTTTAAATAGTTTGAATTGCTTTAGAATTTAAGAATGATAAAATTGTAAACTGCCCAAAGTCACTTGGTTGAGTTGGGAGGTTACAGATATCGAATAAACAAATACATAAATAAGACTGTTGTGTACTGACCTAATTTATAAGGGCAGTTATAAGCTGTTAACTTAATGTGTTAATTCAAAGCCTCTAGCTGTTTGTGTATTGTTACAAGCCTGCACTTTAAGCGGGAAATAGTGCTTTAAATTCATTGGCTGCCGCCTCGAAGCTAAGCGGCTGTTGGAGCTGCTTCTGTGTTGATTGAATAAAGAACTGTTGCTTTCACTCTTCAGTCTGATCAATGCCTCACCGATCCCAGTATTTAATAAAGACCCTTTAAGCTTTGGGGTGGAGAAGGACTACTTGTGAATATCGTACAGTTCAAGAAACCCAGCCTCTCTACCTGAGATGTCCAGGTGAAACTGAGGTCTCCTTTGATCCTGAACACCAGTGGCCTTTCGTGTGTCTTCAGTGACAAAACATCGCAGCGGATGATTTTGCAAGAAGCAACGGAGCAGTCCTGGGGTGGGGGGTGAGGGAGGGTGGAATAAAAAGATATCCAAGATAAAACCAAAGGGGAAAATCATACAAGGGCAAAATGACCCTTGACAAACCATAATTCTGCACTTTCAGTATTAACTATGGAATTGAATGTCTTGATAACCTCTGTTGTTTCCTTATTTATGCC
>NW_015389337.1:98954-103655 GCF_001527695.2 Protobothrops mucrosquamatus
GAGAGGGGCACAAAGTTCACTCTTGGGTTCTGTATTCTTCAGTTCTTCCATTGTGACTAAATTATATGGCTGATGGAATAGTTATGAAATCTGCAGATATCACAGAATTGATTGGGACATCTAGTAGCCTAGTAGTCCAAAATAAAATCCAAACCTATCTTGATAGATTAGAGGAAAGGACTAAGCAACAGAATTTAATAGAGACAAGTAGAAACATCTACACTTGGGAAACAGAAATCAGAAGTCAGAAGTGAGTATCCATATCCAGAGGCCATCTCTAAGTTCCCTTAATTTGTATAATGTAGATCAACTACAGAATGTCCATGGAGCATGACTATTTTTTTCAAGAATCCTTTGTCCTTCCTGAGGATTCTCATAAATCAATATATACGGCAGGGGTAGTCAACCTTGGCTCTTTTATGACTCGTGGACTTCAATTCCCAGAATTCCTGAGCCAGCTTAGCTGGCTCAGGAATTCTGGGAGTTGAAGTCCACGAGTCATAAAAGAGCCAAGGTTGACTACCCCTGATATACGGTATGACTTCTCTCAGAAAGAGCTACAGAACGCAGTTGGCCCTAAAGAAAAGGACCAGCAAGCTCACCAACTGGAGTTGTGCTTCATTTGCCGGAAGATCCTTGGAATCTGAAGTTTCTCTCTCCAAGACACACATGGCAACTTCAGGCTGCAGAAAAAGAGAGATCCGATTATTAGTAGCAGAAGGTGATGGATGGAGCAGAAGACAAATGGTGACATATTTTGCTTCTTCTCAATAAAGAACTTTGCTTCTCCAAAACCTAGTTCCAAATGAGTTCCAGAAGCTGGAAGAAGAATCTTCCATCAGGTTTTACAGATCCTCAGATCTTTAGCGGGGGTTCGACCAAAGCATTCCTTTAAAACATTGGTTCTCAACCTTTTTAATGCCGCGACCCCAACCGGTCGTAAGTCGAGGACTAAACCGGTCGTAAGTCGAGGACTAAACCGGTCGTAAGTCGAGGACTACCCAACCGGTGGTAAGTCAAGGACTTTCCCTGCCCGGGAGCGCCGCGCATGCGCGGTTCCGCCCCCTGCGCCGGCCAAGGCATAGCTGGCAAGCGACAGAGACAGAGCAGGCCGACCACCAGCTGGCCCAGCCCAAGGGAGATAAGGCACCCGCCGGAAAAGGGGGAAAAAATGGCAGACAAAAAAAATGACGGACAAAAAAAATGGCGGACAGCCTTGCTTGGCGACCCCCGTGAAATGGTCGATCGACCCCAAATGCTTTAAAACAAGGCAGGAACCCAGTTCTCATTGGTGCGACCTGATCTAGAACAGGGGCTTTTACAAATGCACTGCACACCCACATAACAGGGGTTTGTTATCAAATCAAAGCATGTGAATGAGTCAGCTTGGACCAGAGGTAGGCAACCTTGGCTCTTTCATGACTCGTGGACTTCAACTCCCAGAATTCCTGAGCCAGCCATGCTGAGGGGAAAGGGAGAGGTTTCCATGCTGAACCAAGCTGGCTCAGGTATTCTGGGAGTTGAAGTCCACAAGTCATAAAAGAGCCAAAGTTGCCTACCCCTAGCCTGGACAGTCTGGTGAGGTGGGTCAGATCACATTACAAGGTGAAATGCTTCACCAAAGGCCAGCAACTGATCCATTCTAGGTGAATATCTCCAGCACTCATTTTTTCAGCCGGGGTGTGTGTGTGTGTGTGTGTGTGTGTGTGTGTGTGTGTGTGTTCTTCAGTGGATTGACCAGAAGGCCACAACAAGATCGTCCAACATAGATAAGCATACCTCAGAAGGAATAACTTGAGACACATTCCAAACCAGAATCCCTTTCAGTTTTACTGGGATCTGAAATGTCACCGTGAAAGGGATGCTTCGTTCATGAAGATTCTTCACCTGAAAATAAAAACAAATTCTGATCAAGCATTTCTGCCATTTTTTCCACCAGAAAGAGGTCCTTCCACCCTTCCGGTGATGTTGTATAAGAAAACAAAAAGAAGTGGTAACATCAGAGGTCACAAAGTACACCATGTCCTTGAGGCTGCAAGCAGAGAAAGGAAGGGAAGCATGGCACAGAATTCTTGACTTGGAAGGGGCTTTAGAGGTCATTGAGTCTAACCCCGTGCTCAGGGCAGGAACCAATGGAACACTTCGGACCATGACCTCTTGGCTTCAAAAGTCTCTTTCAATTAGCTTATCAACCTAATTGATAATTAGGTTGATAATTAGCAAAGAACTCCTTCACCATTATGTGCAAGGATAATATTTTCAGGGATGGTTTATAGTTTTATTTAATTCATTTCATCTTGCTGTCCATCTGAAAAAGACTAGCGATATGACCTAGGTAGGATCAATGCTCCCTATTTCGATGAAAATTAGTTGTTCAGCATTAAGTTCAACTAATTACTTCACGTTAGACGTGAAGGCATAATGACTGATGCTGTCATCAGGGTGTAGATTATTCTGTTGGTAGGTCTACTCAAGCCCCATGGAATACCAGGGTAGTGGCATTACTTTAGCCTTGTAATATAGCTCATTGTCATTCTATGGTTCCCCAAGTGCAGATGTAGCCCATATAGAAGGAGTAGAAAAAGATCAACGGTATTTTAAAATACATGTGTTTTACATGTAGTTTTCAACTTACAGCGATTCATTTAATGATCATTTGAAGTTACAATGGCACTGGGAAAAGGTGGGTTACTACTGGTTGTCACAGCATCCCCAAGTCACATGATCAACATTCAGATACTGGGTCTGTCTAGTTTAACGAAGAGGACGAGGGGGGACATGATAGCAGTATTCCAATATCTCAGGGGCTGCCACAAAGAAGAGGGAGTCAAGCTATTTTCCAAGGCGCCTGAAGGCAGGACAAGAAGCAACGGATGGAAGCTAATCAAGGAGAGAAGCAACCTGGAACTAAGGAGAAACTTCCTGACAGTTAGAACAATTAACCAGTGGAACAACCTGCCTCCAGAAGCAGTGGATGCTCCAACACTGGAAGTTTTTAAGAAGAGACTGGACAGCCATTTGTCCGAAATGGTATAGGGTTTCCTGCCTGAGCAGGGGGTTGGACTAGATGACCTCCAAGGTCCCTTCCAACTTTATTATTATTATTATTATTATTATTATTATTATTATTATTAGTAGTAGTAGTAGTAGTAGTAGTAGTAGTAGTAGTAGTAGTGTTGTTGTTGTTGTTGTTGTTGTTATTATTATTATTATTATTATTATTATTATTATTATTATTATTGACAATTGGCATATATTTTGGGGGGGAGTTGCATTTGCTTAACAGCCAGAGAATGAACTGCAGTGATTTGCTTAATAACCGTGGCAAAAAAAGGTTGTAAAATCAGGCACGAGTTACTTAACACTTGTCTTGTTTAGTAATGGAAATCCCATTTGTGCTCGTATGTCGAGGACTATCTATAAAAGTCCCTGCAGAAAGTCCTAGGTTAAAAGAAAAGATTTAAGCCAATTGTTCTCAACAATGCTGGATTTTTTATTTAATGAAGATGGACAATAATATATAAGTCTACATATATTCAAAAATGTGAAACTTCCCCTAGCCCTCATTTTTAACCTGCATCTATTCTACAACTACATACTCGAGAATAGCACCTATTTGATGCCCTAACTTAAAACACAGTGCTAGGCTGCATTAACGGAGGAATAGAATTAAGATCACGTGAAGTGTTAATAGCACTTCACAATGCCTTGGTAAGGCCACACTTGGAATACTGCATCCAGTTTTGGTCACCACTATGTAAAAAAGATGTTGAGACTCTAGAAAGAGTACAGAGAAGAGCAACAAAGACGATCAGGGGACTGGAGGCTAAAACATATAAGGAATGGTTGCTGGAATTGGGAATGTCTAGCCTAATGAAGAGAAGGACGAGGGGGGACATGATAGCAGTATTCCCATATTTGAGGGGCTGCCACAAAAAAGAGGGAGTCAAGCTATTCTCCAAAGAACCTGAAGGCAGGACAAGAAGCAACTAACCAAAGAGAGAAGCAACCTAGAACTAAGGAGAAACTTCCTGACAGTTAGAACAATTAACCAGTGGAACAACCTGCCTCCAGAAACTGTGAATGCTCCAACACTGGAAGTTTTTAAGAAGAGACTGGACAGCCATTTGTCAGAAATGGTATAAGGTTTCCTGCCTGAGCAGGGGGTTGGACTAGATGACCTCCAAGGTCCCCTCCATCATCATCATCATCATCACCATCATCACCATCACCACCACCACCACCACCACCACCACCACCACCACCACCACCACCACCACCACCATCATCATCATCATCATCATCATCATCATCATCATCATCATCATTATTATTATTATTATTATACAACCCTATTTAAAGGAATACCCTTTAAAGATGGGTGGTGACTAAGATGTGTGGACTTCAATTCCCAGAATTCCCTAGCCCCATCTTTCTCCTCTTCCCACCAACCCCCAGACTACAGTTTCTTCTTCCTTTTGCCCTTCACCTCATATCGGTGTTCAACACTCTTTTGTGCATCTTCTTGGCCAACGGTGAAGTTCACATACTTGGTGGACTCTTCGCCCCTGAGAAGATTTAACAGAGAAAAGAATTTTGGTAGAAATGGAAGATTCCAGAGACAGCATCCTTGAGAGAAGGATGAGGCTTGCAGAGTCCACATTCTATCTCCTTTTTAAAATATCCATAGTCACTTACATG
>NW_015389338.1:0-7550 GCF_001527695.2 Protobothrops mucrosquamatus
TTCATGCCACAGGAACAGGAAACTATCCCAAGCAGGGCTGGGAGGGGGGTATAAAAAGACCTCCTGCCCATGTGCTCACTCTCTTTTTCTTCTCCTCTGCTGCTTATCTGTCTTCTGCAATAAACTGTAACCTTCTTCCCAAAGCAGTCGCCATGTTTGCTTATTTATTCCCGGCTTGGATGAACCAGGATGAAGACTTTCTTCTAACAACTATTTGAGTAGACAGTCCACTTTTTTCACATTATGTTCACTATTTTTTTTCACAAAATAGTGGACATTTTTTTTTATTCAAAAGCTTTATGATGAAATGGTACGTAATCTAAAGCTGTACAGTCTACTTTTTTTACTACTTAACCCCCCCCCCCGCTTGTCCACTATTTTTTGGAAGCAGACCTGGCAACCCTAGTAATGTTTCAGCAATATTATCCACTCAAATCCTTCTTTACAGACAGAAAAACGTTTAGCCTGAATTGTGGACGAAAAAGCAGGCGCCAAATCCTTTCCCCCAATAATAATTCCGCTTCTCCGAAGTTGCAAAGGCGCAACCATCCGCTTCCTTTCCTTCACAGCCGAACACCGGGTAATTTTCTCAACGGGGCCAAAGTAGCCCCGTGGGAAAAGCTCCCAATGGTAGGAGACCCCCAAGAGCACGAAGCAGCTCCCCCAAAGCCCCGAATACCTGGCAATCTCCAGCCCAGCCGCCCTCACTGCTCTGCACCGCTAACCGCTATGAGAACATTGATAAAAGAGCCAAAGAAGATAAATATTGTGAGCAATGTTCTTTCTCAGTTTTCCTCTTGCTGTGCTTGCCAAAACAGATCACTAAAGGTTACAATCCTTTTTGCTCAGGAGCTGCGTTTTTAAATTCAGCTGCCCAGCTGGTGAATATCTGAACAGCAAGAATGTTGTTCGCCCGAACACATCAGTAATAGTAACAGTATAACAGAGTTGGATGAGATCTTGGAGGTTTTCTAGTCCAACCCCTTACTTAAGCAGGAGATCCTATACCAGTGATGACGAACCTTTTAGAGACCGAGTGCCCAAAAACTGCCCCCCACCCCGTCCCTGCTCCGCCCTGCCCACTGGGCCGCTCACCACCTCCATGGCCCGCCACAGATCACCCAGGCAGCCCAGAAGCGCCATGGCGGCCACGCCCTCCGCCCATGCCCCGCAGCATCATCTGTACGCGACAGGGCGCAAGAGCAGAGTCTTGTCCCCGATGCCCGACTACCATGTCCTTGGCTGCGCTGTTTAGTGTGGGCTGCGCTCAGGGGCGACTCTCCTCCAGGGGGGCTGCTGGTGAGGAGGGGGCCATGGGAGGAGGCGGGGCTGGGAAGACGGTGCGTGTGCCCACAGAGAGGGCTCCGAGTGCCGCCTCTGGCACCCGTGCCATAGGTTCGCCACCACTGCCCTATACCATTTTAGACAAATGGCTATCTAGTCTCTTCTCAAAAGCTTCTAGAGATGGGACATCCGCAAGTTCTGAAGGCAAGCTGTCCCACTGGTTAATTGTCCTCACTGTTAAGAAGTTTCTCCTTAATTCTAGGTTGCTTCTCCTTGATTAATTTCTATCCATTATTTCTTGTTCTGCCTTCTGGTGCTTTAGAAAATAAATTGACCGCCTCCTACTCGTGGCAGCCTCTCAAATACTGGAATACTGCTATCATATCCCCCCTAGTCTTTCTTTTCTCTAGACTAGCCAAACCCAAATCCTGCAACCGTTCTTCATATGTTTTGTCTCCAGGCCTTTAATCATCTTAGTTGCTCTTCTTTGCACTCTTTTTTTCCAAAGTCTCAACATCTTTTTGTAATATACTGACCAAAACTGGTGCAATATTTCAGGTGTGGCCTTACTAAGGCTTTATAAAGCGGAACTAATACTTCACATGATTTTGATTCTATGCCTCTGTTTATACAACGAAGGACTGTATTAGCTTTTTTGGCTGCTGCCACACACTGCTGGCTCATATTTAAGTGATTGTCCACTAGGATTCCGAAGGTCCCTTTCACAGATACGGTTTTTGAGCCAGGTTTCACCTACTGTAATTTGTACTCATACCTTTGGTTTTTCCTGCCCAGGTATAAAATCTTGTTTTTCTCCACGTTAAATTTCATGTTGTTTGATAGGGCCAATTGTTCAAGTCTGTCAAGATCTTTTTGGATCCTGAGCTTGTCTTCTGGGGTGTTAGCTATTCCTGCCAGCTTAGTGTCATCTGCACATTTGATATGTTCCCCTTCTATTCCCTCATCTAAGACATTTAGATATTGAAGAGTACTCAGCCTAAGATGGAACCTTGTGGTACCCCACTGCTTGCTTCCCTCCAGGTAGACATACCATTAAGGACTACTCGTTGAGTACAGTTTGTCAGCCAGTTACAAATCCATCTGGTAGTGATGCTGTCTATCCCACATTTTTCTAGCTTATCAAGAAGTAGGTTGTGGTCTACTTTGTCAAATGCCTTGCTGAAGTCTAAATATATTGTATCCACAGCATTTCGCTGGTCTACTAATTTAGTCACTTTGTTAAAGAATGAAATAAGATTGATTAGGCATGATCTGTTTTTAACAAACTGGCTTCTAGTTATAATTTTGTTTCTAGATGTTCACAGATCTGTTTTTTGATTTCCAGTATCTTCTCAGATATTGATGTTAGGGTCTGGGTTTTTTCCTTATACATCCCAGCCTCCAAATACTATTATGCAGGGCTTTTTTTGTCATAGAACGCCCAGAACGGAGTTCCGACACCTTTTTTGGATGGAACCTTGTAGGGTAGGCAAGGCGGGTTGTATGATGTGTGTGAGTTCCAGCACCTTTTTTTTTTTTTTTTTTTTTTTAGAAAAAAAGCACTGCTATTATGCTGTGGAGGAATACAACAATAATGGAGGACAATAATAAGAATTCCAATTTCTAAGATGGCTCAGGAATTCTGGGAATTGAAGTCCACAAGTCATAAAGGGGCCATCGTTCCCCACCTCTGCCACAGGGGATATCAACATAGTCTAAGGCAGGGGTGTCAAACTGCCGGCCCATGGGCCAGATGCATCATGACAAATCTGCGTCCACCCCATTGCCGGCAATGGCAAAAAAATTGTGATACGTCATGACACGTCATGTGATGTTGCGAGTTTGACACCTCTGGTCTAAGGCATTCTGTATACAGATAGTGCTTTGCTTATAAACAGGTTCTGAGCGATTAAAGACGTTTCTTGGATGGGAAGCAAAACAATTTCAAAGAAAAACAAGAAAATCCAATTGCCTCTTGAAAAAGTATTAAAGCCATCCTGCCTTTCAAAATCTGAACCAGCGACTGCTACATTGCAATTATTGGGAATTATTTATTCAAGTAGGGCAATATGTTAGATCAACCCCAGGCATTTAGCCTCTGCTAATAGATTGGATTGCCCTTTCAGTCATCCCATTTCACTACAGAGAATCGGAACTGATAAATTACTGTTCACATCCACATTCACAGGCAAATATCCCAGAACTCTTGAACAGAAAATGGTATATTATCATGAAACACAATTCTTCGGATGTCAAGATGGCAAATACAGTATTCAGCTTTGTGGTCACTATTTTTGCTGTTTGATTTCTTTTTTCAGCTTAATACTTTTGGATTCTCACAATAGTAATCAACTACAGGCAAAAAAGGAGACAAGTTATTTTATTCATGTATTTATTCATTCAGCAAGTGACCCTGGGTTGCAAAGGATCCTAAAATAAATTAAAAACAAATGTCCATAATACAAAAATTAAAATAGATACAGTAGACAAGGGGAACAATACAATTCACAATTTTTTGGACAACACACAAGCCGAGATCATTTACATACTTGGGACCAACAGGCTGGACACAGAACCATGGCTTTAGGGAAGAGGCCCTCAACCTTTTAAGCACCAGAGACTGGTTCTGTGGGGAGAGGTGTTTCCACGGACCGGAAGGGGCGTGGTTTCATGTGCTGCCTGCATCCCATGGATGAGGCTTTGCTCGTTTGTGCAGCCCGGTTTCTGGCATGCCACAGCCCCATGCCGGTCCACAGATTGGGGGTTGGGGACCTCTGCTTTAGGGCCTTACAAAAGGCCAGCAGAATCAGGGCCATCCTGAACTCCAGAGGGAGGATGTTCCAGAGGCCAGGAGTTATGGCAGAGAAGGCACTCCTTGGCGTGATCCCAGGCTATGGAAGATTTAAAGGTGACCACCAGCACCTTGAGTTGCACCCAGGGACATATTGGCAAACAATGATGGTTACATGTACTGCATTGCACTATTGCACTTCTTCCTTGCGTTTTATAAAATGGGAGGAACCTCGGATATTAAAACAGGCACAAAAACTATAATGGATCTTGTATCTGTTGTCACATGCCCTATTTTGATGACCTCACTGTTTTCCTTGCTTCTTTGGGTGTATGATGCCTAACTGGTTTCTCCTGGAAAAATTTCCAAGATTTAACTGATGGAAATATTCAGGCCTTCAATGGCAAGTAGTTTACCAGAAGACTGGTGAGGGGGTTTTTATTTAATTGAACAAATTTATATAGCTGCCAAACTCACACACAGGTGACTCCAGGCAGCTTACAACATTTAACATTCTTTAAAAGTAATGATATAAAAAAATCCATTACAAAACCCCTACCCCACCTCCACCCCCAATGGCAGCAACAATACCATCAAATTAGCCACTTGATTGGCTCCATTTCCATTTGGGGTCATCAGTCCCCCTGACAAAGTCATATTTTTTAGGGCCTTTTCGAAAAGCAGTGGGGGGGGGGCAACCGTACCTCAGAGGGAATGATGTTCCATGAAGAACTCGGGGGCTGCCACCGAGAAGGCCCTTTTACATGGCTCCCCACATTACAATCCCTAATCTGTGGGACCCGTAACATGCCCTGCCTTCCTGCCATGGTGGGCTGGGTTAATGTAATAGCGGAGAGACGGTTCTTCAAATAATCTGGCCCCAAGCATTGCAGTGCGTTAAAGGTGATAATTCAACTGCAAAGAATTTATACTATTTATTTCCCCAATAACTTCCCAAAATCAAAACTTGTAAAGCTGGGAAGTAGATTTATGTATATTTAGTGCTTGAACTGCTTCCACAGCCAAAAACTGTTTTAAGACTTTTCAGATAGACCATGCCAGTCCATGGAAGCTCTTATCAAACATGGTCTTAAATAAATTTTCTTTTCCCTTTTATTCATCAGGTGCCATGCTGTGACAAGTGAAATCTAATCCACTTCTATAATCCACATTGAGTTTAAAAACTAAAAGGTGCCATCTCTTCTTTCTTTCTGAATCACATTCATCGTCACCAATGAGAATGGTCTTACCTCTTCCTTTCAAAACACATTTGGCTTTCCTGGTCAGCATTTGGGACTTTTTTTTTTTAAATCCCCTCAGTATTCATACTTTCCTGATTCCTTCTTACTGCTGCCATAAGAGAAGCGCCTCCAACTTCAACTTTCTTTCTTCTAGAATCTTCTAGAATCTAGAATCTAATCAGACTCTCCTCCCTTCTCTCCTTCTCCCTCTCCCTCTCGTTCTCTTCCTTTCTTCCAATGGGCCTGCATTACAGTGATGCTGGACTCTTGTTGCAAAACAGAGGATGAAATTGCTGGTAAAAACCAAAATGCAAAGCAACAGATAAGCAACAGCAGTAAAGCAGTCTCTGAGACTGCCTAGATCTCCTCAAGAAAAGCAGTCACTTCAGTAACAGCTACGGTAACTGTATACTGCACGAGTCAAAAAGAGGGCTGTGAAAATATCTACAGACCCCCTCACATCCTGGACATAAACTGTTTCAACTTCTACCTTCAAAATGACGCTATCGGGCATTGCACACCGGAACAACCAGACACAAGGACAGTTTTTTTCCCCTATGCCAGGGGTAGGCAACCTTGGCTCTTTTATGACTCGTGGACTTCAACTCCCAGAATTCCTGAGCCAGCATGGCTGGCTCAGGAATTCTGGGAGTTGAAGTCCACGAGTCATAAAAGAGCCAAGGTTGCCTACCCCTGCCCTATGTCATTACTCTGCTAAACAACTAATTCCCACAACACTGTCAAACTACCTAGTAAGGCTGAATTACTAATATTCTTCTCATCTTTCCT
Source organism: Protobothrops mucrosquamatus (assembly GCF_001527695.2). Lineage (NCBI taxonomy): Eukaryota > Metazoa > Chordata > Lepidosauria > Squamata > Viperidae > Protobothrops > Protobothrops mucrosquamatus. The sequence goes on from NW_015389338.1 coordinate 6,106, forward strand.
ATTACCTATTTATTTATGACTATAACTTTGTGCTTGTATCTTAAGATTTATATTGTTTTATTTAGCTCTACACATGGACATCACCAGACGGTCAACACAGAAATCAGATTGACCATGTGCTCTGCAGCCAAAGATGGAGAAGCTCTATACCAGCAGTTCTCAACCTGTGGGTCGCGACCCCTTTGGGGGTCGAACGACCCTTTCACAGGGGTCGCCTAAGACCATCGGAAAACACACATTTCCGATGGTCTTAGGAACCGAGACACCGCTCCTCTATCCGTCTCCGCATGGCTTCGAGCTGGGGGCCGTTGCAGCGCTGGATTCGTTTCCGTCGAGCATCTCCTAAGGGAGGCCGTGCTGCTCCTCGGCCCTTTCCGCAGAGGAGGCTGAACTAAGCTCTGCCGGCGCTGTCGCCCTCTTGGCTCTCTCTCTCTCTCCCTCTCCCCACCTGGGCGCTTCTCCAACCAGGCTGGGTGGAGCCGGCGGAGTGGCCTTCCTGCCCCCCCTGCCTGGCCAGCTGGAGCCAGGCAGGCCGGCGACCTTCGGAAGTGAGGCGAGGACAGGCAAGGTGCACTGAGCCCCAGGCGTGGCGGGTGAGTGGGCGGTGTCAGTGCGTGCTTGGAGAGCCCTTAGGGTTGGGGGTCACCACAACGTGAGGAACTGTATTAAAGGGTCGCGGCATTAGGAAGGTTGAGAACCACTGCTCTATACAGTCAGTAAAAACAAGACCAGGTAATGGCTGTGGCTCAGATCATGAGCTTCTCGTTGCAAAATTTAGGCTAAAATTGAAGAAAGTAAGGAAAAACACTAGGCCACTCAGGTATGAACTAAATCATATCCCTGATGAATATACAGTAGAGGTGACAAATAGATTTAAGGAATTAGATCTGATAGACACAGTACCTGAAGAACTATGAATGGAAGTTCGCAACATTATACAAGAGGTAGCAACTAAAACCATCCCAAAGAAAAAGAAATGCAAGAAAGCAAAATGGCTGTCTGAGGAAGCTTTGCAAATAGCTGAGAAAAGAAGGGAAGCGAAAGGCAAGGGAGAAAGAGAAAGATACACCCAATTAAATGCAGAATTCCAGAGAATAGCTAGAAGAGATAAGAATGCCTTAAGAACAGTGCAAAGAAATAGAATAGAATAGAATAGAATAGAATAGAACAGAACAGAACAGAACAGAATAGAATAGAATAGAATAGAATAGAATAGAATAGAATAGAATAGAATAGAATAGAATAGGGAGGGACTTCCGGTGGCAGGCGATTTCGCTGGTCGCAGCTGTTTGCTGCCTCCCGCCTGTTTTGCGTAAAAGCCGGTTTGACAGCCAGCATCAGCTGTCAAACGGCTTGATACCTTTCCCCTGGGCATAAGGGGATAGGTGAGCTGCCCGGGGTAGGAGTTGAGTTCCCGAGTCGTCCTATATGGACGATGTAGGCGA
>NW_015389338.1:9206-22689 GCF_001527695.2 Protobothrops mucrosquamatus
AAAAAAAAAAAAAAAAAAAAAAGAATAGAATAGGGAGAACCAGAGATCTCTTCAAGAAAATTGGACATATGAAGGGAACGTTTCATGCAAAGATGGGTATGATAAAGGACCAAAATGGCAGGGACCTAACAGAGACAGAAGAGATTAAGAAGAGGTGGCAAAATTACACAGAAGAACTATACAAGAACGAACTTAGTGTCCCTGATAACCACGATGGGGTGGTCACTGACCTCTTGCCAGACATCCTAGAATATGAAGTGAAATGGGCCTTAGGAAATCTGAGCAACAGCAAAGCTAGTGGAGGTGATAGTATTCCAGCGGAGCTATTCAAAATCTTAAAAGACGATGCAGTAAAAGTGCTACACTCAATTTGCCAGCAAATTTGGAAAACTCAACAGTGGCCACAGGATTGGAAAAGGTCAGTTTACATTCCAATTCCAAAGAAAGGCAATGCCAAAGAATGTTCAAACTATCGCACCAATGCACTCATTTCACATGCAAGTAAAGTTATGCTTAAAATCCTACAAGCTAGACTAAAGCAGTATGTGGATCGAGAACTTCCAGAAGTACAGACAGGATTTCGAAGAGTCAGAGGAACTAGAGATCAAATTGCCAACATACACTAGATCATGGAGAAGGCTAGGGAGTTCCAGAAAAAAAAATCTACTTCTGCTTCATTGACTATGCTAAAGCCTTTGATTGTGTGGATTACAACAAATTGTGGCAAGTTCTTAAAGAGATGGGAGTATCAGACCATCTTATTTGTCTCTTGAGAAACCTATATGCGGGTCAAGAAGCAACAGTGAGAACTGGACATGGAACCACTGATTGGTTCAAAATTGGGAAAGGAGTCCAGCAAGGCTGTATTCTGTCGCCCTACCTATTTAACTTATATGCAGAGCACATCATGAGAAAGGCAGGGCTAGATGAATCAAAAACTGGAATTAACATTGCTGGGAGAAATATCAACAAGATATGCAGATGATACCACTCTAATGGCAGAAAGTGAAGAGGAACTAAACTCTTGATGCAGGTGAAGAAGGAGAGTGCAAAAGTTGGCTTGAAACTCAATATTAAGAAAACCAAGATCATGGCATCCGGCCCTCTCAAATCCTGGCAAATAGATGGGGAAGAAATGGAGGTAGTGACAGATTTTATTTTCCTGGGCTTCAAGATCACCTCAGATGGGGACTGCAGCCAAGAAATTAAAAGACGCTTGCTCCTGGGAGAAAAGCTATGGCAAATCTAGACAGCACACTTAAAAGCAGAGACATCACCCTGCCAACAAAAGTACGTATAGTCAAGGCCATGGTTTTCCCAGTTGCAATGTATGGCTGTGAAAGTTGGACCATAAGAAAGGCTGAGCGCAAAAGAATGGAGGCCTTTGAACTATGGGGCTGGAGAAGACTCCTGCGAGTCCCTTGGACTGCAAGGCAATCAAACCGGTCAGTCCTAGAGGAGATCAACCCTGACTGCTCTTTAGAAGGCCAGATCCTGAAGATGAAACTCAAATACTTTGGCCACCTAATGAGAAGGAAGGACTCACTGGAGAAGAGCCTAATGCTGGGAAAGATTGAGGACAATAGAAGAAGGGGACGACAGAGAATGAGGTGGCTGGATGGAGTCACTGAAGCAGTAGGCATGATCTTAAATAGACTCCAGAAGATGGTAGAGGACAAACTAACAACAAATTTAGTTTCCTAATTCTATTCTGTTCTTATTCTATTCTGTTCTGTTCTGTTCTGTTCTTGTTCTGTTCTGTTCTGTTCTTATTCTATTCCTATTTCTATTATTTCTAATCCTATTATTCCTATTCTATTCTATTGCTAGGTTCTGTGTAGAAGGTCCCCACAAGCAACACAGCTGCAAGGTTTTGACCAAAACTTGGCACTATGACTTCATGGCTCTGTTTTGATCAGGAGACAGCAAGACCTGACCTTGATTGGCTGGCACATGAATCCAGATGGAAATAGAAAATCTGAGATTTTCTCAGCTCTGAAGCTAAGTGAGGATTCCTCCTGCTCTCCCTTCTCCCTTTGTTCAGCAAGCAAGAACGAAAAACAAGCAGGGTAGCCAGGAGTGAGCTCAGAACTTCTTGACTTTTCTTAATATGAAAGAGAAATCAAAATATGTCATAAACTCCTCAAAACCGATACTTCTTCTGCACGGTCACTATACTCACTCCCGACCTCTTAAGCCCGTACAGAAAGTCACCCAGAAAGACCAAACATCAATATCCTGGTAACAACCAGATGTGTTCAGTGTCTATAGAATGCCAGTGAAATCTGGGGTGATTCAGGATCATTTTTTTTGCAGATGTAGCGGTGTTCGGTGCTGCATCTCCCTGAGCTGGCGGTGGCATCATCATTCAAAAATGCACAGTCTCCTCCATTTCCTATGACTTCCAACCTGCAACAGAAGCAGGAATTAGGCCAGTGATGGCAAACCTTTTAGAGACCGAGTGCCCAAACCGCAACCCAAAACCCACTTATTTATCGCAAAATGCCAGGACTGCATCAGCATTGTGGTGCCCTTGGGGGGGGGCAGGGAGGTGCCTCTGAGTGCCGCCTCTGGCACGCAAAAACTGGTGGCGCAAAAATGGGCCACCGCACTGCAAGGCACAAAAATGGCCACAGCCACACCACAGGGTGCAGATACAAGGCGCTGCACCACGCAAGAATGGTGCAGGCACTAGCCCCGCCCCATTTGCAGCACGTGCGTGCTCGCGGCCCCATGCGCGCATGCACACATGTAAAATGCTTCCCCCTTCCTTTTCTTCCAGTCCACCAATCGACAATGGTTGGTGACCTCTGCTCTACCACCTCTACTCGAGCTTGCTAGTCGGCCGCTTCGCCTCCTTTGTGCTGAGTGTCAGCATGAGTTTGGCAGCTTTATAAATTTATTGGGGTTTTATTTCCATAAGCAGCCCAGTGTCAGCATGAGTTTGGCAGCTTTATAAATTTTCCAAATAAATTGGTAAATAAATAAGTAAAAATAATGAACAATTCCATGGCCGTTGCCAATTGATCAAAGTCTGATCATGGGGAAGCTGTGATGGCCGACCATAAGTCAATTATTTCAGTTCTGTGGTAAATTTCAGTTCTGTGGTAAATTTGAAAAGTCACCAAAGGAATGGCTGTAAGTCGAGGACTACCCGTAGTGCACTTTGAGTTACATTAGTAGGGCCAAATCTTTTTAGAGGGCAACTCCTGAATGCTGGCAGCCTGGAGGCTCTTTCTAAGATCAGTTCTGAGCTGCGGAGAGCCTCAATTTTACCTTCAGCTCTTGCCAACGGAAAGGGGAAGAGGAAGACTCACCTGGAATGTTCTCCATCTAGCCACTTCCAGGGCTGATGTGGTTCTCTCTTCAGGCCGATCCAAAAGACGTGGTTTCTTGTGAGCATCGTCACAAAATCCTTTAAAAACAAAAGTTATGCAACGTTAGAATCTTGCATATCTTTTGAACGGTAATCTAACCCTAATAAAACATAGCCAGAAGTTCCTGTAACGAGGGGCAAAATGAGAGACCTGCATCTTTTTAACTTTTTTGAAGTAATTTTAAAACATTTGGCAAAAGGTAAAAATTTCCCGGCATGGATCTTGGCAATGTCTACGGCTGAACATCTGCTTTTTTTACTGGTGGATTCCCGATTCTAGCTCTGCCCCTGGAGTTCACATTTGTTAAACATTGGGGAATTCTGATCAGATGTTTTCAAGTTTCTAAGGAGGAAAAGAAGGAGAAAGTATAGAACAGAATAACAGAGTTGGAAGGGACCTTGGAGGTCTTCCAGTCCAACCTCCTGCTCAGGCAGGAAACTCTATACCATTTCAGATAAATGGTTGTCCAATCTTTTCTTAAAAACTTCCAGTGTTGGAGCATTTACAACTTCTGGAGGCAAGTAGTTCCACTGGTTAATTGTTCTCCTTAGTTCTAGGAAATTTCTCCTTAGTTCTAGGTTGCTTCTCTCTTTGATCAGTTTCCATCCGTTGCTTCTTGTCCTGCCTTCAGGCGTTTTGGAGAATAGCTTGACTCCCTCTTCTTTGTGGCAGCCCCTGAGATATTGGAATACTGCTATCATGTCCCCCCTCGTCCTTCTCTTCCTTAAACTAGACATACCCAATTCCAGCAACTGTTCCTTATATGTTTTAGCCTCCAGTCCCCTAATCATCTTTGTTGCTCTTCTCTGTACTCTTTCTAGAGTCTCAACATCTTTTTTACATCGTGGTGACCAAAACCTGATAAAATGTCATTTAACTTTTCCATGTTGTAGAAGAGCAGGCACCATCAATGAAGCAACCTTATTTCTAGGAACTAATTTTTGCTGGCCAAAACCAATTACGTTACTCACCATTTCTTCCTCTGTAATTTTAGCCAGGGAAGCATTATGCAAAATACAGATGTTCTGGCTCTTCTTCCAGTTCTTTTCTTCTCCTGAAAGTTTATAGCAGTGACCCTGATGTCCAATCCAATCAGCTGGACATGTAACAGATAGAAATTTTATTGCATCCTTTTGGTGGTTTGATGTTCCTAGAACAGATAAAGGTGGAAAGAGTAGACATTAATTTATAGATAGGATGGGACCCTCCTGCTGAATTAGAACCTGTTAGTGCAGGGGGTCTTCAAGAATTCCTCAGCCAGCCCTGGCTGGCTGAGGAATTCTGGGAGTTGAAGTCCACAAGTCTTAAAGTTGCCAAGTTTGAAGACCCCTGGGTTAGTGAGTTCTAAAGAAAACCCAATCTGGATAAGAAGCTCCATGTTCTAGCACAGCAGTCTCCATCTTTCTGGCTTTGCGGACTGGCAGGGGAAAGAGAGGGGATGGTTCTGCGCAAGCAAGCACACATGCAGCTCCATTTGCACAAGTGGCAGGCACATGCACCTGTTGTTCACACAAATGGAGCTGCACCTGCCCGACACCTTGCTCAAGTGCATGCACACACTCAAATGCTGCTTCTGTGATCTGGTTCTGAATGGGCCGCGGGCTGGTAGTGGGCCACGGACCAGGGGTTGGGAATCCCTGCTCTACCAGTTGCAATGGCCTCCATCCTGTAATCCTCAGATTCACAGAGATTGTGGGCCTGAGCAGTGATTTGCATGCTGGATTTGAATCCAAGAAACCAGATGCAAATCCACTTATTCAGCCATGAATCTCTTTGTGAGATTTTCCACTAATTTGATCAACCTATCGCACATTTGGTCCACCTACTTCACAACTGCCGCTTCTGGCAGGAAATCACTAAATTTAAAAAATGCATGTTTATTTGTTTTACTTTTTGATGTTTGCCTCTACCACTACAGCCAGCTGGCAAAAGAGACCCAGACAGTTGTTTCTAATTCATTTTCCTAATAAGTTCCTCAAACTGTTATTTCTGCTCTTCTCACAAGTGGCAAATGGTTACTTCATCCCTCTGGCTATCTCATTCTGGATAAATTTCACAAAACAAGTAAACACAGATTTTTGATCATCACGATGTAAAAAAGATGCTGAGACTCTAGGAAGAGTACAGAGAAGAGCAACAAAGATGATTAGGGGACTGGAGGCTAAAACATATAAGGAACGGTTGCTGGAATTGGGTATGTCTAGTTTAATGAAGAGAAGGACGAGGGGGGACATGATAGCAGTGTTCCAATATCTCAGGGGCTGCCACAAAGAAGAGGGAGTCAGGCTATTCTCCAAAGCACCTGAAGGCAGGACGAGAAGCAATGGATGGAAACTGATCAAGGAGAGAAGCAACTAGTTAGAACAATTAACCAGTGGAACAATCTGCCTCCAGAAGCGGTGAATGCTCCAACACTGGAAGTTTTTAAGAAGAGACTGGACAGCCATTTGTCTGAAATGGTGTAGGGTTCCTGCCTGAACAGGGGGTTGGACTAGATGACCTCCAAGGTCCCTTCCAACTTTATTATTGTTGTTGTTGTTGTTGTTGTTATTATTATTATTATTATTATTATTATTATTATTATTATTATTATTTTCCCAAACAAAGGAACTGAGGATTTCTTTACACACACACACACACACATCTATCTTAAATAACTCTAAATACTGGAATCCCAGATGTAGACATTTAAAATCAGTAAAATTAATGAACTCCAGGATATAAAAATAGCCTTCTTTATTGCTGAGCTGTTGACATCATCAGAGCAAGGACTGACGATTAAGAGAACCCGTATATACACCTGTACGACCGCTATAATGGTCAAGGTATAGAATGTACTTATGGCATGCTCACAACCCACTCGCTCGCATATAGTCCCTATAGTTCTGGCTTCGACGTAAAAACCAGTCTTTGGTTGAGTCTTTGGCTTTTACATCAAAGCTGGAACTATTGGGACTATATGCGAGTGAGCGGGTTGTGAGCATGCCATAAGTACATTCTATACCTTGACCATTATAACAGTCGTACAAGTGTATGTACGGGTTCTCTTAATCTTCAGCCCTTGCTCTGATAATTTCAACAGCTAGTTGACAAAAGCTCAGCAATAAAGAAAGCTATTTTTATATCCTGGAATTCATTAATTTTACTGATTTTAAATAGATAAGATAAGATAAGATAAGATAGATATAGAGATATAGATAGATAGATAGATAGATAGATAGATAGATAGATAGATAGATAGATAGATAGATAGATAGATAGATAGATAGATAGATAGATAGATAGATAGATAGATAGATAGATAGATAGATAAATTCATTTTTTAAAGCTTACATTTCATAAGTGCCTGATAAACAACGCACTCTCTGGGTCTTATCTTAATAACATATAATCCTTTCCAAACAAAGGAACTGAACATTTCTGAACTGGAAGTAGAGTGCAGTGACTAAAACCTGGGACAAAACCAACTGTATGTTTCTGACCTAACTGCAGAGATCATTCGGCTTCATGAAGTCACATGAAGAATTTTTCCATCGGAGCAGTTTTAAGATCTGGATTCCTTACCCTGGTAATAAAGCAGACAGACGATGAGGATAAAAACGAGGATGATTAGGATGACGTGGGATACGATTATTGCTGTTCTGTGTTTATTAAAAGTTGACTGTAATCTCTCTTTGAATGTCACGACACTTGCTGCACAACAAAAAGAGAAACAAGATTTATCAGCATTCATCTACTACACCAAAGGAAGCTAGAAGGGTAATTTGAATACTCTTAGTTTTCCTGGAGCTGAAATCCCCAAATAAAATATTATATACATGCGTAAGTTGTGCTAAGATTTTCTTGCTTTTGGTTTTGCTTTGTTTTTTAAATTTCCAAACCTAATAGTTCTCCTCTTGAGTCAACCAAAATGTCACTCTTAAGTCTGATGAAATATTGTACTCAGATACAACCTTTTTTATTGAGCAAATAAAACTACTTAGACATTCTTGCCCTTAATCTTTTCCTAAGGAACTGGAACCCATTTTCTCCTCCTCTGTTTCTGGAGGGATTCCCACATGGGCTGATAACTTTCGTTGAGGAGTGGATACCTCTGGCAGGATCCAATTTGGGTTGGTCACCAGGACCAGGGCTTTTAGTCTTCCAAGCTTTTAGACCAGTGGTTCTCAACCTTTTTAATACCGCGACCCCCAACCGGTTGTAAGTCGAGGACTAAACCGGTCGTAAGTCGAGGACTAAACCGGTCGTAAGTCGAGGACTAAACCGGTCGTAAGTCGAGGACTACCCAACCGGTCGTAAGTCGAGGACTTTCCCTGCCCGGGAGCGCCACGCATGCATGGTTCTGCCCCCTGCGCCGGCCGAGGTGTAGCTGGCAAGCGGCAGAGACGGAGCAGGCCGACCACCAGCTGGCCCAGCTCAAGGGAGGTAAGGCACCCGCTGGAAAAGGGGAAAAAATGGCGGACAGCCTTGCTTGGCGACCCCCGTGAAATGGTCGATCGACCCTAAATGGGGTCGCGACCCATAGGTTGAGAACCGCTGTTTTAGACTCATGCTGGACCCCATCCTCATGGAACCTCTCTCTAGTAGAGAAGAAAAAAGTCCCCCAGGGGATGGGCTCCAGCACAAGTCAGAAAGCTCAGAAAACTAAAAGCTCTGGTCCCTGTGACCGACCAGAGGGGATCCTGCAACATTATCCTGGGACACCCATATTCGCCTTCATTCATGGTGGATGCCTCTGGAATTTATAGAACATGGGGGTGAAGATTCCTTCTCCGAGCTTGTGGGTTGGTTTCCAAACGTTTCATTACCAGGCTAGTTAACATCTTCAACAGAGGTTAGGGGATGGTGTCAGTGTTCTTCCATTTGTAAGGGCTTCAGGTGTGGGTGTGTCAAGTGAGGGTCTTGTGATGGGTCAGTTACAGGTCAAGGGTCATTGGGAGGTGAACTGCTGGGGGGGCTTGAATGGGTTGGTGGAGGGTCGGTGCTGTCTCTGGTTGGCTGTGAGATTGATTTGGATCCTGAGGGGTTCATAGGCTGCTTATAGGTCAATGTGTCTGTTGATGGAATTGCTTGTGGAGTGCCAGGCTTCGATGACCTCACAAGCGTGGCCGGTAGCAGTGTGGACGATTTTGGTGTTGCTCCACTCAAACTGGTGTTGTTTGGTGTCGGTGCGGGTAGAGATTAAGGATTTGGCATCATGGCATTTGATTGCCAGCCCGTGTTCGTGGGTCCTCGTTTTTAATTGACGTGATGTTTGTCCTACGTAGAATTGGTTGCAATCGTTAGTTGATTTTGTAGATTACATTCCTTCTTTATCTTGTCTTTGGTTCTGGATAATTCCTAGCTGAGCGTGACTCTGGGTTTGAGGGCTATTGCTATTCCCTGGGGTTGGAGAATTCTGGCTGTCATTTCCAACACACCTTTTTGTATATGGTAGAGTTAGTTTTTGCATGGTGGTCGGCTATGTAGTGTGTTGTGATTTGGGTGCTATGTGTTGGAATATGAAGTCTTTTGGACAGCCGTTATGAAGAAAGACATCATACACTTTAGACATCAGAATTAATCCAAACCCTGAAACAAGTGGGCAATTTCCTTTGGAAAAAGAAATCTTACAATTAAATATTACAGAGGAAACCCAGACCCATAAACCTGCCATCACAGATGTAGATGAACCAGGAAGGAGGGGGTACACCTCAGGAAAAGAACCATTTAAAGGATAAGCCAAACCAAATTTAAAAGATCAAAGAAAACGGGGTTGTTGTTTTTTCCTGTCTCTCATTCTTCCTTCCCCCACCCTGAGCAATTTTGGGCAAACTGCCAAGCTAAAAGAAACATTCTGAGGACAGGAAAACTGCAGACACACGTTTTAGAACAGGGGTAGGTCAACCTTGGCTCTTTTATGACTCGTGGACTTCAATTCCCAGAATTCCTGAGCCAGCTTAGCTGGCTCAGGAATTCTGGGAGTTGAAGTCCACGAGTCATAAAAGAGCCAAGGTTGACTACCCCTGTTTTAGAACAACAAAATTAGACCCATCAACCTCACTAGGTAGAACTTTGCAACACCAACAAAACAGACATAAACCATATAGAAAAACATATTTGCATGAACAAAGACATACTTCCTGAGGACAATATCCATCGCTACCGGCCCAAACAGACACAAACTGGATGGAATTAACTGTACAAAAATCTTTACAAAAGCCAAATCATAATCTCAATAACTTGAGGGGTATAAGATCAGGACCCCCTCACCTTGGGAGAGTACTAGCTAGTCCAGAAACCATGGCTGTACCATTACTCCGTTTGGTTTCTGTAAACAAACCTACTTTCTGGCAGCTTGCTTCATTCTGTGGTCATTTCTTCTGCCTGAGCCGAAGGTCTGCTTTCCCAGCTGGAGACCCGAACCACGGAAAATCTTAATAATAATAATAATAATAATAATAATAATAATAATAATAATAATAATAATAATAATAATAATAATAATAAAGTTGGAAGGGACCTTGGAGGTCATCGAGTCCAACCCTCTGCTCAGGCAGGAACCCTACACCATTTCAGACAAATGGCTGTCCAGTCTCTTCTTCTCATACTACCTACCTACCTACCTATCTCCCTACCTACCTACCAACGGTCCCTGGAACAAATCCATTTTCCCTCTTCTCCTTTCTGCAGCACCCTGGACAAGGAACATGCTGCCCAGACAGACCCATACTAAAATCTATATTGCTGAACGTTCACAGCCAATTTCCCTCCCTCTTATCCTGTGACTCAGTGTACATTAGATGTACATGACTTGTTAAAACTTACTAGGATTGCTTCCTGTCTCTGAGGAACAGCCGGGGCAGCTTCCCCCGGTCCAGCAGGAAGCCATCCTCGTCGCGTCTCGTCCTACCACTCCCTTACTCCGCAGAGAAGGTGCGTTTCCCCCCCCCCTTCTCCTCCTCCTCCTCCTCATTCCTCTGGATGATTGGCTGGGAAAGACTGCCCGAGCTACAGACAGTCGTGTCATGGTCTATAAGTGTAGAAAGGGGGCGCGTCTGATTGGCTGAGAGGACAGCCACGGTTAATTAAGTCTTCATCCACAAAAGATTCATCCTGGTGACACGCAGCCGTTGCAGATAATATCCCACGATTTATCCGCGTTTAGGATTTCGTTTCTAACCTATCAAAGAAATGCCCCTGGCTAAAGTTTTGCTGAAAGCCTGTTTTACTCTCTCCGTGTCGGTTTGCCAGGCAGAAGCTTTGGAATACCCCTTTACAAGGCCTTGGTAAGGCCACACTTGGAATACTGCATCCAGTTTTGGTCACCGCGATGTAAAAAAGATGTTGAGACTCTAGAAAGAGTACAGAGAAGAGCAACAAAGATTGTTAGGGGACTGGAGGCTAGCTAGAGCATATAAGGAACGGGTGCTGGGATTGGGTATGTCTAATTTAACGAAGAGAAGGACGAGGGGGGACATGATAGCAGTGTCCCAATATGTCAGGGGCTGCCACAAAGAAGAAGGACTCAAACTATTCTCCAAAGCGCCTGAAGGCAGGATAAGAAGCAACGGATGGAAACTACTCAAGGAGAGAAGCAACCTAGAACTAAGGAGAAACTTCCTGACTGTTAGAACAATTAACCAGTGGAACAGCCTGCCTCCAGAAGCAGTGAATGCTCCAACACTGGAAGTTTTTAAAAAGAGACTGGACAGCCATTTGTCCGAAATGGTATAGGGTTTCCTGCCTGAGCAGGGGGTTGGACTAGATGACCTCCAAGGTCCCTTCCAACTTTACTATTATTATTAATATTCCTTTGGCTTGAGCTATTTTGGATACTATTCTCCAGAGATCTGTTGTTGGAATAAAGAGGTCTGGGGAAGACTAAGGTAGTAAGGAAAGGATTCATTAATCCAGAGCTACATCCCCAGGGAATGGATACAGTCTCCCCCACCCCGAGGCACCCCATATTCCTCTTCAGCCTATTCCCTTGTTCCCTGTCTGTCTCTTAGTGAAAACTGAGGTGGGGAGGGAAGGAGGGCAGGAGTTGGTAGAGAACAGACTGGAGCCCTGCTAGAAAATAGCTCTGGGGGAGAAGTCCAGAAAAATTGAGAATGTCAAAATGGGGATGATCAGTTGGGGTGGAGAAGGGTAGCAGTAGCTGGGCTAGAGCTTTTCAGATACAGGTGGTCCCTGACTTACAGCCTCAACTGAGTCCAAAGTTTCTGTTGCTAAGCGAGACACTTAAGTGCGCTTGGCTCCATTTTACAACCTTTCTTGCCACAGTTGTTAAGTGAATCACTGCAGTTGCTAAGTTGGTAACATGGTTGTTAAGTGAATCTGGCTTCCCCAGTGACATTGCTTGTCAGGACATCGCAAAAGGGGATCACATGATCCTGAGAGACGGCAACCATCATAAATGTGAGTCAATTGCCAAACGTCTGAATTTTGATCACGTGACCGTGGGGATGCTGCAACGGTCATAAGTGTGAAAAAGGATCATAAGTCACTTTTTTCAGTGCCACTAAGGGTCACTAAATGAACTGTTGTAAGCCACAAACACACTTTTGTGGCTGGGGGGGAAGCAGTTGGTGGCTGCTTCTCTCCCTTGCAGTCTCCCAGGGGTTGCTTTGCGTCCAGCTGCGAAGGCTTTTCTGGTGTTCGGAGTGAGGAGGGGTAGGGAATAGCTCAGGGGTGTCAAACTCAATTTCATTGAGGGCTGCATCAGCATTGCGGTTGCCCTCAGGGGGCTGGGTGGGTGTGGCCAGGGTGGATGCGGCCTGCTGGGTGGGTGTGGATGGAGTGAGTGTGGCCTACTGGCAATCACGTCAAGGGGGCCTGTGGGGGCCTGGGCAGGAGTGGGACAGATCTGAGGGTCTCTGGCAGAAGGGGGTGGGACCAGGGCAGGTGCCAAGGCATGGTCCACTGGAGGAGCCTCCCTGTTCCTCTCAGGCCATGCGGGGGGGTGGGCTTATGGAGCTAAGACTGAATGTGTTGCAGCATAGATGGCCACCACAAAATTGTACATTGGCTCCCGGCTGGCCTGGGCCAGGGCCAAGGCAGAGGGGGCCGTTCCCTCAATGTTTCCAGGATGGCTTCACGGGCCACATCAGTGGCGTAGTGTGGGTTGTCAGCACCCGGGGCAAATAATTTGCGCCCCCCCCTCCACAGTGGGCGGCGTCGGCGACCCGGCGGCTCGGATCGGATTCGCACAGCCAGCACTGCAGAGAGAGTGAGTGAGCCAGGCAGGGGCAGAGAGCTGCGAGTGCGAGCGCCCCCCCCAGATGTTGTGCCCGGTGCGGCCGGCCCCCCCTGCACCCCCCACGCTACGCCTCTGGGCCACATGAAACCACTTCGTGGGCCGCATCCAGCCCCCGGGCCTTGTGTTTGACATGTCTGGAATAGCTGCTTCATACTGAGCCTTTGCAACTTTGGAGAAGTGGAATTATTATTTGGGAAAAGACACTGCACCCACTTTCTATTTCCGCCATTCAGGCTCAATGTTTCTGTCTATCGGAGGATTTGAGTGGATAACGTTGTGTGGCCTTGCAACATGCCTGTCCAAGATGCATTGGCATACTTCTTCATCGGTACCAATGGCAAAAGCTTCTGCAATAGCAGTGGATATTGGTTGCGTTAGTGAAAACTGTATTTCACTGTTTTCCTTTTAAAAATCTACCTATATAGTAGTTATAGTAATTGGTATAGTAATATATAGCGGTAACCAGTAATAATAGAATTATATGTTCTACGTTTTCTCCAAGGGTTTGAGGAGATGATTTTAGGCGAATAGGACAAACTCTGGATACACGAGAGAATGGGTGAATTACTGAAGGTCTATAAATAAATGAATAAAAGTTAGCGTATACAGAAAAATTACATACAAATTATGATCTCCTGTGTGACTATCCACTATGGTTTTTTTCCATTGAAATTATGATTTGAGAAAGAAATCTGGACCTAATTTCTAGTCAGTAATTCAGGAGATGTGTTTCTCCTGTGTTCCGTGTGGATTGGTATTTGGGAGTGTCGCCAAATGGAAAGTTTTTCGGTTAACCTACTCTTCAGATTGTCTGATAGGCTCTCATCCTTCTTAGCTCTTTAAGATCAATTGAATCAATTGAATT